>NW_024704889.1:0-119364 GCF_018977255.1 Callorhinchus milii
GCTCGTGTACTGTCCCGCACCAGGCTTCGGGACCACATCACTCCCACCCTCGCTCGCCTCCACTGGCTCCCCATCCCCCAGAGGATTGATTTCAAGATCCTCATCCTCACCTACAAGGCCATTCACGGCCTTGCTCCCTCCTACCTCTCCAACCTACTATCCCCCTACCTACCTGCCCGTACCCTCCGTTCCTCTGGCTCCGGTCTGCTCCACGTCCCCCGCCCCAACCGCCCTACTATCGGTGGTCGGGCCTTCAGCCTCTCAGCCCCAGGCTCTGGAACTCCATCCCCCAGTGCCTTCGCCTTGCTTCCTCCCTTTCCTCCTTCAAGGCCGGTCTCAAAACCTTTCTCTTTGACCGTGCCTTCAGCTCCCCTCTCGACTCTCTTCCTCCTCCTCGCTCCCTCCCTTCCCTCCCCTCACCCTGACCATTTCCCCCCTCCTCTCTCCCTCCCTTCCCTCCCCTCACCCTGACCATTCCCTCCTGCTCGGTCATGACCCACTGTGCAGCGCCTTGGGACGTCCTCCTGACGTGAAAGGCGCTCTATAAATGGAATCTTGTTGTTGTTGTTGTTGTTTGTGTGTGCGTGTTTGTCAGTCTGTTTTCGTGTACGTTTGTTTGTGTGTTTCTGTGTGTGTATTTGTGTGTGTTTGTGTGAATGTTTATGTATGTTTGTGTGTGTATGCGTGTTTGTGCGTGCGTGTTTTTTTCTGTGTGTGTGTTTGCGTGTGGTTGTGTTTGTGTGCATATGTGTGCGCGTTTGTGTGAATGATTGACTGTTTGTGTGTGTGTTTGTGTTTGCTTGTGTGAGTTCCTGTGTGTGTTTGCGTACGTATGTGTTTGCGAGGGTGAGATTTTGGGTGTGATTGTGTATATTTCTGTGTGAGCGAGTTTGTGTGAGAGTGCTTGTGTGTTTGTTTGTCTGCATGTGTGAGTGTGTGTATTTTTGTGTGTATGTGTGTGTCTGTTTGCGCGTCTCTCTGTTTATGTGACTCTGTTTGTTTGTGTTTGTGTGTATATTTCTGTGGGTTGTGTGTTTGTGTGTATTTGTGTGTGTGAGAGTAAGTGTGTGTCTGCGGTGATGTTTTTGTCTGTCTTTTGTGTGTGTGTTTGTGTGTGTGTTTGTGTGTATGAACTCCTGCAACCTCTCCGGCATCAAACAAACTGTGAGTGACAGTGATTTACACACACTGTGTTTACTCTGATCCCTGTTATGTCTCTGTGTCTCTGATCTCCAGGTTGGACAGTAACAATCTGACAGCGGATTGTACCGAGGATCTGACCTCCGCTCTCAGCACAAACCACTCACTGACGGAGCTGCTCCTGAATAATAATAATCTGGGAGATTGTGGAGTGAAGCGACTGTGTGAGGCTCTGAGAAACCCGGAGTGTAAAATACAGAGTCTGTGGTAAGTAACGCACTGTGTCTCCAGAGTCTGAATGACTCCAATATCGCAATGTGTTTACTGGGACTGTCTGATCAGTGCGGCTGAATATTGTGACAGGAATCGGTGTGACAGTGTGAGGCCACAGCCATCGTTTACATCAAACTCTCAACGTTTGATAATGTGTGTGTGTGGGTGTGTCCTTTGCAACTATCTTCAACGACTTTAGAATGACCCGGTTCCAGTTTACGAATTGGTTGAGTTCAGTCACTATATTCAGGACAGAACAGCAGGTAATACACAAATAAATGAAACAATAAAATAATACACAAGACACAAAACGGTACCGACCGGATTCCTGTCACAGCACTGGTCGTGTCTCGCACTGCTCCGCTACCGTTCCCGAGAGATATCTAACACACCTTTGTTTAAAGACAACTGTATAACTCCACACAAAACTTGTCTTTTTTAAGAAAAACTACTCCTTATATGGTTATATCCATAATATGTTTCAATTTCAATTCTCCCTTTAACCACAAGGACCTTCCGTATCCTTGTAAGTCCTGACCTTGTGTTGCCATTGTTTTGGGTTCTGCCTTCAGTCACTGAGCTTTGCCGCCTTTGCACTTCTATTTTAGATTCTTGAACCACACTTTAACATTAACCCAAGACAACAGTTTGTATGTATGTCTGTGTGTGTGTGTGTGTGTGTGTGTGTGTCAGTGCATGTGTATGTGGGTCTGTGTGTTTTTGTGTGTGCTTTCGTAAGTGTGTTTTTGACTGTGAGCGATTGTTTGCGTGTGGATTCGTCTTTGTTTCTGTGTTTGTGTTTGTGCGTGTGTTTTTGAGTATATCTATATATATATATTGTGTGTCTCTCTGTCTGTGTGTGTTTGTTCCTGCAGAGTTTTTTGTGTCTCAGTGTGTATTTGTGTTCGACTTGTGTGACTTTGTGCTTGTGAGTGTGTGTGTGTGTCAGAGCTTTGGGACGTCCGACATGAAAGGCGACAAACAACTTGTAATCTTGTTGTTGTTGTTGTTGTTGTGTGCGTTTGTGAGTGTGTGCGATTCTGTGTGTGTTTGTGTGTGTTCCTGTGAGTGTGTGCGATTCTGTGTGTGTTTGTGTGTGTTCCTGTGAGTGTGTGCCATTGAGTGTGTGTATCCCAGAGGATCGAGTTCAAGATCCTCGTCCTCACCTTTAAGGCCGTCCATGTCCTCGCCCCCTCCTCCCCTCTCTGACCTGCTGACTCCCTACCAACCTGCCCGCTCCCTCCGTCCAGTGGGCTCTGGGCTGCTCCATGTCTCCCGCCCGACCCGCCCTCCCATCGGTGTACGGGCTTTCAGCCTCTCTGCCCCACACACTGGGACTCCATCCCACGGTCCCTTCCCCTCACTTCCTCTCTTGTCTCCTTCAAGGCCGGTCTCAAGACCCTTCTCTTCGATTGTGGCTTTGGTCTCCCTCCCACCTCTCTGCCTTCCCTCACCCCTCCCCCACCCATCCCCCACCACTCGCCACGCCTCCCCCACCCCTCGCCACCCCTTCCCCATCCCTCCCCGCCCCTCCCCCACCCCTCGCCACCCCTCCCCCATCCCTCCCCACCCCTCCCCTATGCTCAGGCCCCGACACCTGTGTTCAGGCGCTTTGGGACGTCCTGCCGACGTGAAAGGCCCTCTGTAAATGCAATTTTTATGGATGTTATTGTGTATTTGTGTGTGTGTGAGTAGGTGTGCGTGTCTGCGTGTATGTGCGTGGTTGTGTCTGTGTGCTTGCACATTTGTGTGTTTGGTTGTGTGTATGTGTATTTTATGTTTGTGTGTTTTTTCTGTCGTGTGTTTGTGTGTGTGCATTCGCGTATGTTTGTTTGTGTGAATCTATGTATGTGTATTTATGTCTGTGTTTGTGTTTAATTTTGTGTTTCTTTGTTTGTTTGTGTGTTTTTGAGTGTGTGTCTGTTTGTCTTCATGTATGTTTCTAAGTGTGTGTGTGTGATTGTGTTGTGTTTTTGTGTGTGCGTATTTGTGAGTTTGTTTTTGTATGTTTTTGTTTGTGTGTTTCTGTGTGTATTTGTGCGTGTGTTTTCGCCTGTGTGGTTATGTATGTTTGTGTATGTCTGTGTATGTGTATTTGTGTGCGTACGTGTGTGCTTTTCTGTGTGTGTGTGTGTGTGTTTACGTGTATGTTTGCGTGTGTTTGTGTGTGTGTCCGTCAGTTTGTGTTTCTGTGAGTGTGTTTGTTTGTTTTGTGTGTTTCTCTGTGTAAGCGTGTGTGTATCACTGTATGTGTCTGTATTTGTCTGTTCGACATGTTTTTGTTTGTGTGTGTTTGTGTGTGTGCTTGCATGAGTGTGTTTACGTGTGTGTCTCTGTGTGTGTACTTGTCTGTGGGTCATGTGTTTGTGTGTATGTGTGTATGTACTTATGTGTGTGTGTTTGTGTGCCATTTTGTTTATGTTTGTATGTGTGCTTGTGTGAGTGATTGTGCTTATGTTTGTGTTTGAGTGTGTGTGTTGGCGTATGTTCGATTTTGTGTGTATGATGTTTTGAGTGCTTTTGTGAGTGTGCGTGTGTTTGTGTGTTTATGTATGTACGTGTGAGTTTGTGTGTGTGTTTATTTGTGTGTGTTTGTGTTTGTGTTTATCTATGTATATCTATGTATGTCTATTTATATGTGTGTGTTTGTTTGTACATTATGTTTTTCTGTTGTGTTTGTATGTTTTTGAGTGTGTCTTTATGTGCGTTTGTATGTTTGTGGGTGTTTATGTGTGCGTGTTTGTCAGTCTGTTTTTGCGTACGTTTGTTTGTTTGTTTGTTTCTGTGTGTGTGTATTTGTGTGTGTTTGTGTGAATGTTTATGTATGTTTGTGTGTGTATGCGTGTTTGTGCGTGCGTGGGGTTTTTTCTGTGTGTGTGTTTGCGTGTGCTTGTGTTTGTGTGCATATGTGCGCTTGTGTGAATGATTGATTGTTTGTGTGTTTGTTTGTGTTTACTTGTGTGAGATTCTGTGTGTGTGTTTGCGTACGTATGTGTTTGCGTGGGTGAGTTTTTGGGGATTGTGTATGTTTCTGTGTGAGCGCGTTTGTGTGAGAGTGTTTGTGTGTTTGTTTGTCTGCGTGTGTGTGTGTGTATTTATGTGTGTATGTGTGTGTCTGTGTGTGCGTCTCTGTTTATGTGAATCTGTGTATGTTTGTGTGTATTTTTCTGTGCGTCATGTGTTTGTTTGTATTTGTGTGTGAAAGTAAGTGTGTATCTACGGCGATGATTTTGTCTGTGTTTGTGTGTATGAACCCCTGCAACCTGTCCGGCATCAAACAAACTGTGAGTGACAGTGGGTTATACCCACAGTGTTCACTCTGATCCCTGTCATGTCTCTGTGTCTCTGATCTCCAGGTTGGACAGTAACAGACTGACCGATGGCTGCACTGATGCTCTGGTCTCCGCTCTCAGTACAAACCGCTCACTGAGGTTCCTGGACCTGAGCTCTAACTCCTTCACAGACGGCTCTGTCCCCGCTCTCCGCCGCCTCATACAGACCTGCACCAGTCTGGAGAGGATCTGGTGAGTGTTTGTGTCAGTGTTTAATGTGATAAACACACAGAGAAAGGGCTGCGTATCAGAATGGGAACAGTTTGAAGGGATTTATTTATTTATTAAACTGCGACACGAACAGTTTACAGTTTGTACCATTATCCCATGGGTTTATTTCCTGTTTAATGTGTTTCAGGCTGTGGGAGAATGGGTTCAGTTCAGACGGAGAGAATCAGTTGGAGTCACTGCAGGGAATCAGACCTGGACTGTCAGTGATAGTGAGATTTTGACTGAGGCAGTGACTGTCCACACAGTCTGTGTAATATGGAATATATTCTGTGCACTGAATTGACTGATTATTAAAGATGTTCACCCTGATTCCTCTCCCATCTCTCCTCTGGGGACCGTTATTGACACACACCGCCTACAGCCGTGCGGGCGGCTGGAGAGCCCCGACCCTCAGTCACTGCTAAACTGCTGTAAGCGAACACAACTGATGCATTTTCTCTCAGATTCTCTCTCTCTCTCTCTCTCTCTCTGTGTGTCAGTCTCTCTCAGTTTATATATTTCCGTCTCCCTATTTCAGGCTCTCTCTTTCGTTGTCTCTCTTCGTCTCCGTCTCTCTCTCTGTCTCTGTCTCTCTCTGTGCCTCAGCCGTCACTGTTTGTGTGTGAGATCCTGAGAGAGAGATCAGTCCGAGTGTTCGTGTATGTCAGAAGAGAGTTTCAGACCGTGTGTCTGTGTGAGAAGGAGAGGGAAAAGTCAGTGGGTTTGCGGGAGTGGCAGTGAGCTGTCAAAGTGTGTGTCAGAGAGAATAGTTATTGTGCGTGAGAGAGAATGAGAACAGTGAGTGTGTATGTGTGTGAGAGAGCAGTCAGTGTGTGTGTGTGAGAGAGCAGACAGTGTATGTGTGTGAGAGAGCAGTCAGTGTGTGTGTGAGAGCAGTCAGTATGTGTGTGTGTTGGAGAGCAGTCAGTTTGTGTGTGTGTGTGGGAGAGCAGTCAGTGTGTGTGAGAGAGCAGTCGTATGTGTGTGAGAGCAGCCAGTGTGTGTGTGTGTGTGTGTTAGAGCAACAACAAGCAACAAGATTCCATTTATAGAGCACCTTTCACGTCAGGAGGACGTCCCAAGGCGATGTTCAGTTTGGTCAGGACCCGTGCATTGGGGGGAGATGGTCAGTGTGAGGGGAGGGAAGGGAGGGAGCGAGGAAGGGGGAAATGGTCAGGGTGAGGGGAGGCAAGGCCAGGGGCGAGGAGGGGGCAAATGGTCAGGGTGAGAGGGAGAAAGGAGGGGCCGAGGAGGCGGGAAATGGTCAGGGAGAGAGGGAGGGAAGGAAAGGAGGGGCCGAGGAGGGTGTAGAGAGTCGAGAGGGGAGCTGAAGGCACAGTCAAAGAGAAAGGTCTTGAGACTGAAGGAGGAAAGGGCGGAAGCGGCGAAGGCACTGGGGGATGGAGTTCCAGAGCCTCGGGGCTGAGAGGCTGAAGGCCACCGATGATAGGGCGGTTGATGCGGGGGATGTGGAGCAGACCGGAGCCAGAGGAACGGCGGGTAGGTAAGTAGGGGGACACTAGGTCGGAGAGGTAGGAGGGAGCGAGGCCGTGAATGGCCTTGTAGGTGAGGATGAGTATCTTGAATTGGATCTTTGGGCGATGGGGAGCCAGTGGAGGCGAGCGGGAGTAGGAGTGATGTGGTCGCGAAGCCTGGTGCGGGACAGTACATGAGCTGCAGAGTTCTGGATGAGCTGTAGTGTGGAGAGAGGTGCCGGGAACTCATCAAAATAAACATTTTGCATTGAGCCATTGCGCAAAACAACCTTGGATCGAGGTGCGGTGCTGTTTCACCGGGGTCCTGGCCGACAGTTACTCCAAATAAGAATAAGTCGCTCATTTTATGGCTGTTTCATAGAATCATAGCATTGTACAGCAGACGAGGAGTCAATTTGGCTTTTGGGTCTGTGCCAGCTCTTTCCCAGAGCTACACACTAGTTCCACTTGCCCGCTCTTACCACAACTAGTCTCACTCCCCCACTCTTACCCCAACTAATCCCACTTTCCCATTCTTACCCCAAGTAGTCCCCCTGCTGTTACCCCAAATATTTCCACTCCCCTGCTCTCAACCCAACCAGTCCCACTCACACAGCTCTTACCTACCAATATTTCCCACTCGCGCACACTGACCACAACTCCATCACCAACTCACCGGCTTCCCATTACACAGAGGATACAGTTCAATATCCTGGTCCTCACCTGCAAAGCCCTCCATGGCTTGCCCCCCCCCCCCCACCCCCCCCACCTCTGTGACTTAACCCCCTACCAACCTGTACACTCCCTCCGCTCCAGCAGGCTCCAGCCTGCTTCACGTGCCCCGCCTCGCCCGCCCCATCAATGGCGGTTTGTCCTGCAGCTCCGTCCTACAGTGCCTCCGCCTCAATCGTCCCCTCCTCACCTCCTTCAAGGTACATCTCAAGACACTCCTCTTCGACCGACGGCGCTTTTGGTCACCCTCCTACCCCCACCTCTCAACCCTCCACTCCTTCGTGATCACAACGCCCAGCTCGGGTCCAAATTCCCGACTATCGGTCTCTCTCTCTCTCTCTCTCTCAGTCTGTCTCTTTCAGTCTCTCTCTATTTGTCTCCATCCCTCGGGGCCAAATCCCTGACTGTGCAGTGCCTTGGGACGTCTTCCTGATGTGAAACTCAGGCGCAGTAGAAAATGTTTGTTGTTGTTGTTGCGTTTTCTGAGCAAAACGTGGCAGCCGATGGCGCCCAGCGACGCCCCCACAAACAGCCGTGGGTTGAAGTGACCTATTATTATTATTATTATTATTCCGAAGGGATTATTACCCCCGGAAAGTGATCTGATGATTCCATTTTGAAGATGGAGAAAGATGCTAAGATCCGGGGATGTTGAGCTGAGCTCCTCCCCTCCACCCGCGCACCCCGAGGGCTCAGCAGGTTAAACACACCTTTATAATAATAATAATAATAATAATCCTTGCATTTGATACAGCGCTTTTCACGTCGGGAGGACGTCCCAAAGTGCTTCACTTGGAAAGAGAAGTGACTGTATATTTGTGGGCGAACGGGGCAGCCCATTGCGTACAGCGATGTCCCACAAACAGTCGTGGATTGAAAATGACCGATTTATTATTGTTTTTTGTTTTTTTCGGAGGGATTATTATTAGGCTCTGTGTGGAGGTCCCGGTGGCGGTCGCAGCCACACGGGGAGCGGCGGAGGGAGTGCAGCCACACGGGGAGAGGCGGGACGGAGTGGAGCCACACGGGGAGCGGCGGGAGGGAGTGCAGCCACACGGGGAGCGGCGGGAGGGAGTACAGCCCACGGGGAGCAGCGGGAGGGAGTGCAGCCACACGGGGAGCGGCTGGAGGGAGTGCAGCCACACGGGGAGCGGCGGGTGGGAGTGCAGCCACGCGCGGAGCGGCGGGATGGAGTGCAGCCGCAGCCGCACCGGGAGCGGCGGGAGGGAGTGCAGCCGCACGGGGAGCGGCGGGAGGGAGTGCAGCCGCACGGGGAGCGGCGGGAGGGAGTGCAGCCGCACGGGGAGCGGCGGGAGGGAGTGCAGCCACACGGGGAGCGGCGGGAGGGAGTGCAGCCACACGGGGAGCGGCGGGAGGGAATGCAGCCGCACGGGGAGAGGCGGGAGGGAGTGCAGCCGCGCGCGGAGCGGCGGAGGGAGTGCAGCCACACGGGGAGCGGCGGGAGGGTTGGACCTGTTGGGTTGGCTGCCCCAGTCCCAGCCTGTGGGATAATGCCATCCACCTGACCTCTCGGTCCAGGTCCCCGCGTGCGAACTGTGGCTGCCGCTTTGACCCGAGCCCCTCCCTCCCTCCTCTCTACCCCCAAACCCTCCTCCGTCTGCATCTCTCCCGCTCTCTCCTCCTCTCTCTCCGTCCCTCTCCTCTTCTATCCCCACTTGACCCTCCCGCAATCTCCCTCTGTTCCAGTCTGGGAATCCTCCGCCGGGATCACCGCGGCACACGGCGTTGGCTGTCCAGCAGCAGCCACACCCACTGCCCCATTCCCCACCACACTCGCCAGCCACCCCGGAAACAGACCCGGGGAGTCAACCTCTCCTCCCTTATCCCGATTTCCCCCACCCCTGCCTCACAACCTGGACCTCCCTCCCCTCCCACACACCCTTCTGTCAACCGCTCCCTCCACATCGGACTACAAAATGTCCGCTCCCTCTATAGCAAGGCCCTGGTCATCAACGATCTCATCCTTGATGAGAGTATTGACATCATGGCCTTAACGGAAACCTGGCTCACCCCAGGTGACACCTTCCGCCTCACGGAGGTCACATCACCCGGCTACACCTCCTCCCATCATCCCTCGCCCCAACCGCCGTGGCGGTGGTGTAGCCCTTATCTCAAGGACACCACTGGCCCCATTCCCCTATGCCTCTGGCTCTTTCCCCTCTTTCGAGCACCTCGCACTCTCCACCCCTCCTTCTCTCGTTCAGAATCCTCCTCCTCTACCGGCCCCTAAAAACCTCTCCCACCTTCATCTCCGATATTTCAACACTCCTTACATCTCTCTGTCTCTGCTCTGATCGCCCCATCATTCTGGGCGACTTTAACCTGCACTTCACCCCCTCCTGCTCCATCTCCTCAGATTCTCTTCCCTGCTCTCCTCGCTCAACCTCTCCCTCCACAACAACTCCCCCACTCACAGTCACGGCCACCCACTCGCCTTGGTGATCACCCGGGCCTCAGTGTCTCGGATGTCACCATCACCGACAAGGCCATCTCCGACCACCACTTCATCTCCTTCACCACCTCCATCACCCTCCCCACCTCCACCAGGCCCACCACCAGCTTCTACCGCCCCTGGAAGAAGTTACCCCCACAATCCCTAATCGCTGCCTTGGAGTCCTCTGAACTCCTCTCCCTTTGGCATTCAACCCTCACTGACCCCTCTTCTCCTCTCACCCTCCTCCACAACACCCTCTCCTCCACACTCGATACTGTTGCCCCCATCACCTCCCGTACTGTCTCCTGCTCCCGCTCCTCCCCCTGGTACACCACCCACCTCCGCTCACTGAAGAGCCAGGTGCGGGCTGCTGAACGCACCTGCGTCAAATCTGGTCTAACGGTCCACTGACAAATCTGGCTGGACCTCCTCAAATAAAATGTGACAGAGCAGTCAGCGTGTGTGTGTGTGATCTGTCAGTGTGTGTGAGAGAGAAGTATGTGTGTGTGTGAGAGAGCAGTCAGTGCGTGTGTTTGTGAGAGCAGTCAGTGTGTGTGTTTGTGAGAGAACTGTCAGTGTGTGTGTATGTGTGTGCGTGTGTGTGAAGTCAGTTTGTGTGTGTGAGAGCAGTTAGTATGTGTGTGAGAGAGATCAGTCAGTGTGTGTGAGAGAGCAGTCAGTGTGTGTGAGAGAGCCGTCAGTGTGTGTGTGAGAGAGAGGAGTCAGTGTGTGTGTGTCTGTGTGTGAGAGAGAACAGTCAGTGTGTTTGAGTATGAGAGAGAGCAGTCAGTGTGTGGTGAGAGAGAGCAGTCAGTGTGTGTGTGTGTGAGAGAGAGCAGTCAGTGTGTGTGTGTGAGAGAGAGAGCAGTCAGTGTGTGTGTGTGTGAGGAGAGAGCAGTCAGTGTGTGTGTGAGAGAGAGCAGTCAGTGTGTGTGTGAGAGCAGTCAGTGTGTGTGTGTGAGAGCAGTCAGTGTGTGTGTGAGAGAGAGAGCAGTCAGTGTGTGTGTGTGTGTGAAAGCATTCAGTGTGTGTGTGTGAGAGCAGTCAGTGTGTGTGTGTGTGTGTGTGAGAGAGAGCAGTTAGTGTGTGTGTGAATGTGTGTGAGAGAGCAGTCAGTGTGCGAGAGAGCAGTTCGTGTGTGTGTGAGAGAGCAGTCATTGTGTGGAGTGTGTGAGTGCAGTCAGTGTGTGTGTGTGTGTGTGTGAGAGAGCGGTCTGTGTGTGTGTGTGTGTGAGAGCAGTCAGTGTGTGTGTGTGAGCAGTCAGTGTGTGTGTGAGAGAGCAGTCAGTGTGTGTGTATGTGAGAGAGCAGTCAGTGTGTGTTTTGTGTGTGTGTGAGAGAGCAGTCAGTGTGTGTGTGTGAGAGAGAGCAGTCAGTGTGTTTGTGTGTGAAAGCATTCAGTGTGTGTGTGTGAGAGCAGTCAGTGTGTGTGTGAGAGCAGTCAGTGTGTGTGTCCGTGTGTGTGAGAGAGAGCATTCATTGTGTGTGATTGTGTGTGTGAGAGGGCAGTCAGTGTGTGTTTTTTTGAGAGCAGTCAGTGTGTTTGTGTGTGTTTGTGTGTGTGTGTCTGTGTGTGTTTCTGTCGGTCTGTGTGTGTGGGGGGGGTAATGCTAACAGAGTTTGTGTGTTTGCTCAGCTGAGGGGGTCAATCAAACGCGCTCCGGTGAGCGCTCGGGGAGAGGGAGGGAAGGGTTCGTGCCTTCAACCTGACGCGGGTTTGCGGACCGTTACCGGGATCCCAAACATCCGCCACGTTTGCCAACACGTACCCGAGGCTCGACCCCCCTCCCACTTGACCCCGAAACCCCACCACCAGCATTGCCGGGATGTGGTCGGGAAGAGGGCAGTGCCCCGGTCCCGGATTCCGGGACCCGAAGATCAACCGGTTCCCGGTGTGTGACCCTCCGCAGTGACGGGGATGTCCCCGCGGGTCCGGCGGCAGATTGCGGTGCCGCTCGGCCCGGGGGTCACTCCGCTCGTTCGGGCCACCGCTTCCAATCGGGACCCAACGCCCCCGAATTCCCTCGACGGGACGGCGGCCCTCGGGGGCTGATGGGCGGCGAGGAGTCCGCGGTCATGTCACGCGGCGTCTTAACCCCAACACGGCCTCAACCACAACAACAACAACAACAAGACGGCACGTGTGCAGCGGCTTTCACGGCGGGAGGACGTCCTGAGGCGCTGCACAGTGACAGCGTTTCAGATCCGAGTCGGTCTCACACACGGGAACCCCACCCCCGCGCCTCCCTCCCCACTCCCCACCCCAACACTTTGCTGCCCATCGCCCGCCATTCCCATCGCCTCTCCCGACGTTCCCCCTATCCCGGAGAGCCTTATCAGCTCAGGTAGGGTGGTGGGGGAGGGGTAAGGTAAGGATTGGAGACCCCCCACCCCCAGGAATGTCATTGTGTCATTGGGGGTGATCCTGGAGTATCACCAGCACCCGCTCTTTTTTTGTTCACGATAAGACTTTGGAATAAAACAGGAGGAAAGAAGTTTCCATTGCCACCCACCGCCCCCCCCCCCCCCCCCCCACCACCCCACCGCACACATGACTATTCCCGGGAACAAATGGCAATGAAGATTATCCCCACAATGATGATGGTGATGATGATGATGGTGATGATGTTGATCCTCGTATCGCGATGTGGCTTCTGTCGTGGCAGGAATCTCAGAGCTTCCTCGGCGCAGGGTCGTCCCCCACCCTGTCGGCTTGAGCTCTGATCTGGGTGTGGTGTTGGGGGCTGGAACCCACAACCTCGCGCCCCAGAGTTGAGCGACCGAGAGAGAAAGAGAGACAGAGAGAGAGCGGGGCTGGCGGCTGATGATCGTAGCCCCCGACCCTCGTTCTCTCTGCCCGGCTCTGCCCGTCACTTGGATTGAGACGTGCTCCAGGGTTTCTCCCCCCGGTCCCTGCAAGGAGGAACCTGGTGCCAGTCGGGGAAGGCAGGGGTTAGGCCCCTCGCCTCGCAAACCCCAGTCCCTGTAGCTCAAGAGTTAGACCCCTCGCCTCGCAAACAGCAGCCCCTGTAGCTCAGGGGTTAGACCCCTCGCCTCGCACCCCACAGCCCCTGTAGCTCAAGAGTTAGACACCTCGCCTCGCAACCCACAGCCCCTGTAGCTCAGTCTCACACACAAATACACAGACAGACAGACAAACAGACACAGACAGACAGACACACAGACAGGCACAAACACACAGACACAAACACACACAGACAGACAGAAACACACAGACACACATACAGACACACACACACACAGACAGACGGACAGACAGATAGAGAGACAGATAGACAGACAGACAGACAGAGACACACAGGCAACCACACAGACAGACAGGCACCGCGCCCCGAAACTCAGTCAGCCTCGCGACCGGAGACGGCACTGCGCAGCGCGGAGTCAGAGAAAAAATGAGGCGCCAAAGTCAAGCGCTGCTGTTCATCAGTCGACGAGAGACACAGAGAGAGGGACAACAGTGCGGTCATATCACCCACACCCCCCAGTCACCAGCCACACACACACAAAGTGACAGACAGACAGACAGACAGACAGACAGACAGACAGACAGACAGACAGACAGACAGACAGACAGACAGACAGACAGACAGACAGGCAGACAGACAGACAGACAGACAGACATCAGCTCAGAGCCCAGACCGGTACAGGAACGTATCATCTGTTAACGTGACACAATATCGCACTACATCTGCGGACACCGCATTGCGTTTTGCACAAAACGCTGATATTTGCACTTATTGCTTCACTGTGGAGAGGTTTGACAAACGGTTAAATACTTGAGGCAAACGGGCAGCGACTTGTCCAACCGGTTCCATTTATGTTTTTCCAAGAAGTGCCGCTCCCTATAGTCAGAATCAAATGTCAGGAGTGTCTCAGACGGAATGCGGTTCAGGGGCTGAACCTCTCTGTCACACAGGTGTGAGCGTCTCTCACAAACCTTCCCATAACCAGCCATTGGGCACATTACCAGCAGGTTGGTGCTGGTGGGTGGGAGAGATCACCGAGTGCTGCTGATTGGGGACCAGGAGAGAACTAGTTGAAGGAGCTGGTGGTTTCCAGTCACTGGGGAGCAGCTCAGCGCGTCCCTGTGATCACTGGTGAGCAAATATCTGCAAAAATCTTCAGTTCTTCCTCTTCTCCATCTGATAGTCTGTAAAAGTGTTCTCAATTTGGTGTTTGATGTTAAGCGTCTTCTCCAGGCAGAGTGGACAGGGGAGTGGGGGCGCCTCATTCAAACGCCCTCGGTGGGGGTGAGGGGCGTGAGTGGGCGGGTTATCCGAAGGGCTGAACCGGCTCCGAGGTGGAGAGGTTTGGCTGCAGGTTATCGGAATCGAGCCGTCCTCCTGTAAGAGACTCTGCTCTGTTTCCTGAGCCGGTGGCGGATCCGTGGTATTCCAGGGCACTGCTGATAGCAGCAAAGCCCAGTCCGGCTCATCGACAGCACCCGAAGGGCAGACCAGACACTGGGGCAGATATCCTCCTAGTCGGCTCCTATTAACCCTGTAAAATAGTCCTAACTTGTACGGTGTTCCCAGCTGGAAAAGAAACAGGAAAGCTCGCCGGACAGCAATATCAATTGCGAGCCATGGGGTCTTCGCTGATTAGATTCCAGCAGTTACTCCAACCCATGCTCTTGGGTGCCCAAACTCTAATCACTCTGTTCCGGAGAGTAAAGGCAAGGAATGGCTCTTGCCATTCCTTGCCTTTACTCTCCCGAACAGAGTGATTAGGATGGAATTCAAGATCCTCATCCTCACCTACCAGGCCATTCACGGCCTCGCTCCCTCCTATCTCTCCGATCTACTATCCCCCTACTTACCTGTCCATACCCTCCGTTCCTCTGGCTCCGGTCTGCTCCACATCCCCCGCCCCAACCGCCCTACCATCGGTGGCCGGGCCTTCAGCTCCCCTCTCGACTCTCTACCCCTCCTCGCTCCCTCCCTTCCTTCCCCGCACCCTGACCATTTCCTCCCTTCTCGCTCCTTTGCTCCCCTCACCCTGACACTTTCCCCCATGCTAGGGTCGCGACCCAACTGTCCAGCGCCTTGGGACGTCCTCCCGACGTGAAAGGCGCTCTATAAATGAGATCTTGTTGTATCTTGTTGTGTGATGCATCACTCCAGCGGGAGTGAGAGTGCACATTCCATTAGAACAATCTCTCACTGGAAATTCCCTGTGTAGGTGGTATGCAGAAAATTCCCAGTTTGGTTTGGAGACTTATGCTTTGTGCTGGATTTCCCTCTGTGAAAGTTTTATCACAGCCATATTACGATAAATAAAACTCTTCCGATGAGATCCTAACATGGAGAAGCAGAGCTTGAACCCGCAAGTTTACTAATCCTCGCGTTTGTTATAGCGGCTCATCACATGTTCAAGGCGTCTCCAAGCGCTTGAACGGATGCACTGTAAAGTGCCGTGACTGTGTGACCCACATGCAAGTCCCTGACGAGAGAGAGAGATTGGACTGATTCCTTCTCCATAGTCCCAGAACAATAAGGCTGATCGCCTCTCCTCCACCACCTGAGGGTTCCTTGTCTGAAAGCATCATTGCCGTGTGTCAAATTCTCCCAATCCCAACCCCTAAGTAATCACACTGTCGACTCTCACCCAAATTAGCACCGCTCCGCCCGCTCTTACCCCAACTCGTCCCACTACATCAATCTAACCCCAACGGATCCGATTCCCAGACATTTGCCCCAGCTAGTACCACTCTCTTACCTAACTGGGGGGTTTTACTCTAACTCACCACGTTTATCGCTACTCGTCCCCCCCAGCCCCCGCCCATCCCTCTGAGCTTAGTGTGTCCCATTGCCCCGCCAATAAGATGGTGACTGAAGGTCAAAGGAGACAAAGAGGGAATGAGGCGAAGGCAATGTGCGACGCAGTTCCAGAGGTGGGAGCAGATAAATCCAAAAAATGGATTTCTTATTTCTTTGATTATCGGTAGACTGCTCTAAACCTCAACAGCTCTGTCAGTAAACACAATACAGAATGACTTGTCTGACTGGTTGGGGATGTATTTCTGAGAATCGCCGCTCTCTGTGGTGAGAGTCAAATTTCAGGAATGTTTGAGATCATAAACAGCCCGAGAGCTGCCGCTTGTCTGCACAGCAGAAGGGAACTTACAGGAGGGAATAGAACATAAAACAAAGAAACAGAACTAACAGCAGAAGACAGAAAATTAACCCACAGTTTTTCTGATGCGTTGTATGTCGCGGTGGTGAACACTTATATCAGATTTTGATTCCTGTATCGCCTGGCGACCAGGTGTTTGCTCATGTGTCAAGTACAGCTCAACAGGTAAAGTGTGAGCAGATTCATGTTGGAATACATGACCATATCACCATACTTTATTGAATATTTATAATCGCTGTTGCTGAAACCATCTCAATACTATTGCAGTTTTAAAATCCACATCAGCAAATTATACAGGTAGGGACTTGTCAGATGGTTGGAGGTGATTTAGCGAGAAGCGCCGCTCCCTTTAGAGTCAGGTTTCAGGAAGGGGGGTGCGTTGTGGGGGAGGTGAAGTGGAAACTCGTTGAAGCTAAACTCACCAAAGTAGCAACAACAACAACTTGGATGTATATAGCGCCCTCCGCGCCGGACGGCGTCACAGAGCGCTTCACAGAAACAGATTCCGGGGCCGAGCCAGGGGGAGGGGGAGGACGAAAATAACGGTCTTCAGCAGAGACCTGAAAATAGGAAGAAAAGGGGAGGGAGTGAAGAAGGGAGTTCCAGAGCCTCGGGACATCGTGGCTGAAGGCACGGCCGCCGAGGGTGGAGCGGACCTATAAGGCAATGGAATGGATAATCGAGCCAACCCTCTCTGGTGGTCATTAGTCCGGTTTCTGGGCCGAGGGTGTCCGCAGTTTTCAACGGCAGTGATGATGGCAGCACAGCCCAGCCTGGCTCATCAGCAACACTTATTAGGGCAGACCAGTCACTACAACAATTATCCCACTCAGCTCCCGTTAACCATGTGAACCAGTGTCAGACACCCAAGTGACACAAAAATATCAAATCGTCATTTCTCAACTCAAATATGGTAAAATAGGAATTTCATGCAGAGACTAAGGACTTGACCCTGTCTTCAAACTGCAGTTCCTGCACTTCCCTGGAGATTGTACAGTGCTCCCTGGGGCTGGAGGACAAGCTCAGTCATGCTCCCTGGACCAGCATCAAATCCCTGGATACCGAGTGTCTGCTTGTCTGAACAACTCGTGTCACTGTGTGGATCTCCCAGGGAGTTGGGGAGGCAAAACATGATCTAACTTCAGATTTAAATTGCAAACCAGCTTCAAGTGTGAAATGCTTCCCTTGCTGACTGTTATTATACAAATGCAATTGGTGCTATATACAGGGAAATTCACGTCACAGTGTAGGGCTTTGAGACGACTCGCAGACACGATAAGTCGCTGAATCAAATGTAAGGATTGCTATATTATTATTTATTATTAATTTTCTCTCTACTGCAAAAGTGACAAGTAACGCAGAACCGCGCTAACAGCTTCTGGGTATTTTGGGTCAAGGGGAATCCGTCGCCCCTCAGGGCTTCAGCTCCACCGTCACTGTTGCAAATAATGAGAAGATGAGATTTTCTCCCCACATCCATATTCTCCCAACAGAACATGTTCATCACCTCCCTTTTGTTGAAGACTCTATTTCTCCCGATCACCAGAGATTCTCAGCCTCTTCTCCAAATCCCTTCTCACCCAAGGCCCTCCCTAAATCTGGAAGTATCTCCTGCGCCTCTCTCTCTCCTGATCTTCTCTCCACTCAGGCATCTCAATATCTGGTCCATCTGCAAGAACGACATGGTATTAGGCCCAGGAGGTGAGAGCAGGGTATACATTAACAGCCAATGTTTACATTCAGGCAATGAGTGGTTTTACTGAAATGTCCTAAACTATTGAAATCTCAAATAATCCAGAAACCTGCTATAAGACATCAGAAGGGTATGCTGACATTGTTCACAATTAAAATCTGGAAACACCGTCACTTTACAACCTTACAACCTATCCCCCAAATGTACCTCCCTAACGATTAGAGATCAGGATTGAGGAATATAACAAGGGATTCCTGACACTGGGAAATGAAGAAAATAAGGCGTCGATAACTGCAGTGCATTGTTCAATGGTAGTGAGTATCATTTACACAGTGAACATAGAGCTCCGTATATATATATATATATATATATATATATATATATATATACAACTCCTTATCATGTTGTCCAAAAATCTGAAAGCTTTGCAGGATTTTACTTCGATGTGCAATGGCAGTGTATTTGTCGGTGAACAGCCAACTCTAGCTATTGTGTGCGGTTTCGGGAAGCAGGAGGTCGAAGAGGAGGGTCTTGAGACATACTCTGAAGGAGGTAAGGGATGGAATGAGGCGAAGGGACTGTGATGGTTTCCAAAGGTGGGGGCAGAAAAGAGAATGGATTTTGTATTTATTTGACTCCCGATAGATTATTGTAAACTTGGACATCTATGTCAGCAAACAAGACACACAGTGAGTTGTCAGACTGGTTGGATATACATTTATGGGAATCGCCACTCCCTGTGGTAAGAGTCAAATTTCAGATTTTTTTCGGAGCATAAACAGCCTGAGAGCTGCCGCTTTCCTGTCCAGCAACAGCGAAGCCACAAGAGGGAAGAGAAGGGCAAAACAGTAGAAATAAAATTAACAAAGTAAGGAAAATGTAACAGATAGAAAATTAATGCATAGTTTTTCTGAAGAACTCTGTTTAGCGGTGGTTAATAATTATATTAGTTTGTGAGTCCTGTATACCCTGGAGACCAGGTGTTTGCTCATGTGGTAAGTCCAGGTCAGCAGGTAAACTTTTAACAGGTTCATGTTGGGATAGATGACCATATCACCGCGCTTTGCTGAATACTTTAATCTTTGTGGCTGAAACCATCTCAATACTATGGAAGTTTTAAAATCTCGATCAGCGAATTATACACTCTGACTTGTCAGATGGTTGGCGGAGCTTTTGTGAGAGTCGCCGCTCCCTATAGTGAGTGTCAGGTTTCAGAAAGGTTTCAGATGACAAACAGCCTGAGAGCTGCTGTAGGAGGGCCAGGCAGCGGGTGATTCTGAAGGCTGAGGGGAGAGGAGTTAGAATATATATTCCTGGGCGGTGGGGTGTTAGAATACACTCTTTTTGTATACTGCTAGAATCATAGTAGATGTTGTGAATGGGTTAACTTTTAGTTAAGTGTGGGGGGCAACTGGACTGACAGTCATGGCATAGGACACATCTGGTTTTCTCTGTTTTGAAAATAATAACAGGAGAGCTTTGGAAAAGGGCAGGGTTAACCTCTGATCAGTAAATGACAACACGCCCACAGAGATAACGGTCCAAGTTACCGGTCGACACTGGTTCTCGATTTAGCAATAATTCGCTAGATTCTGACAGGGCCAAGTGACAGAAGACAACCCTCAGGAATAGCAACTAATGAGCAAGTTGCTTAAACTAGAGGACTTTGGTACCATCCCGGGATACTGATAAGAAATAACCAGTCACTTAAAAGGAATGTACTAATGATCCCACACCACAAAATAATGAGCAGCAGATACAGCCCTAAACTGATCAATCTTCTATCTTATGTCTTAAGGACAATGTTATGTGTGTTGAGGCACGTACACCCCATAAGGTGTTCAAGTGAACCCCGCATGATTTCGACCAAGTGATCTAATGTCCGCACCATGATCGGACGAACATCGGTATAAGAGTTCTGTTAACTTTGTGAGCGGGGCCGTCCCGGGTCGTGGAGACGAGCGTACGGGAGATGGGGCCGTCCCGGGTCGCGGAGACAAGTGTACGGGGGATGGAAGACTGAGAGCTAGAAAGACTAAGAATGAAGATATCAGAGGGAGGATTGAAAGCTGTAAGCAAGAAGACTGAAAGCATGAAGAATTAAGCTTGTGTGCTGTAAAGGCACAGTGTTGAACTCGAGATATCTACGGTGGTATTTTTCTCTTATAAGATCTGTTGATTGTACCGACCTTTGGTCTGACCAACCGTGATATTGGGGAATACCGAACGAATAACAATAAGATAGTCGGATATCTGGTTGCAAACGGATTATGGCTGATTTTATTTTCGAACATGAGGTACCCATGCTTTGACTCTTGCCAATTTGTGCCGAATACTTTCAGGGATAAGGCTGAAAATAGATATGCCACTGGGCCATTCCATTCTAAGCAAAGCGTGTTTGAAGTGTTGGTGGGTGGAAGCATTCTCAGTCTGGTTTGGATATCCTTAATCACAGTGATGGGTTGGAACATGTGTCAGACACGCGAGAATCAAATCAAATGCTACAGGATCGAGAGGAGCGAGAGGATGATGGTAATACAACACAAAATCACATTTGTATAGCGCCTTTCATGTTGGGAGGACATAATGATAGAAATATGGTGACTGGTGTAGGATCGCAAACAAGATGCAGTTTTCTATGGTCTGCAGTTTGAGTAGAGAGCGAGTTTGAATGCCATTGAGTAAGCGTTTCAAAAAGTCTGGCCCCAATTTAATAAAGATGTATATATGTTTTTGGACACCCCAGATGAAGGGGGTGTGAGACGTGCAGCTGCAGGTAAACAATATTATAGAGGTGAGCGAAAGCCAAGAGTGAGTGCGAGCCAGTTTACATGGATTAAAGGACAGTTATGGTGAAATAAGACAATATTCTTCTCATTGGCTCAGAAAGGTGAATTTTGCTTTGATGCAGATTAATGCCATCAATAACTAGGGTGAGTAAGCACTGTCAGGTCTCAAACAGGTGAGCCTTCTTCTTAACAACATTCAACTGAAGATAGATGGAGATCAATCAGCATTTGTGTCTTCCAGTCAGAGAAGCAATGGTACTCGAGTCTAGGGTGGACGGTAGAGTTGGGTTTCCTCCACATCATACGGCAGTGCAACCCACGTCTCTGGATTATGTCAACAAAGGGGAGCATGTAGATTGTGAACAGTAGAAGTCTCATTAAGGAGCTCTGATGTGTTTGTGTGGAGGAAGGAGGAGAAGCTATTATGACTCAAAATTCAGAGGTGGGGTTGGGGGATAGGTGGAGGGGGGGTTGCATGGACAAGTACAAAGGACAAGGATTTGAGGCGAACTCTCCAGCAGAAAGAGAAAGGGTGAAATGGATTTATACAGAGAAAGAGAGAGAGAGAGGACCAGAGTTCGGGGCATAGGAACTGAAGGCAATGGTTGAGTGGAGTGGGATATCCAGGTTCAACATGTGGGAACCTGGTTGGTGAAGTATGTGTGTGTGTGTGTTTATCAGTGTTGATGGCATGGGGCTGAGTTAAAGGGTTTGTGTGTCGGTGTTGATGGCATGGAGCTGAGTTGAAGGGTGTGTGTGTAGTTGTTGGTGGTATGGGCCTTAGCTAGTGTTTGTGTGTGTCAGTGTTGTGACTTGGGGGTTAGTTGTGGGAGTATATGTGAGTGAATGCTGCTGGCATGCAGCTGAACTGGATAAGTGTTTGTCAGTGTTGGTTACATGGCGCTGAGCTGGTGAAGTGTGTCAGTTTGGTTACGACACCATGGGGCTGACGTTATGGAGTTTTTGTGTGTCATTGTTGGTGACATGAGCTGAGCTGGTGAGGTGTGTCAGTGTTGGTAATATGCAGCTGAGCTGGTGATGTCCGTGTGTCAGCGTTGTTGTTATGGAGCTGAGCTGGTGAAGTGTGTTGGCGACAGTGTTGGTCAGGACAGCATGAGGCTGAGCTGGTGAAGGATATTTATGTTAGTGTTGTTGCGAACAGTATGGAGCTTTGTTGGTGAAGTGTGTGTCAGTGTCTGTGGCATGAGGCTGAGTCGCGGAATTGGGTTTGTCAGAGTTGGTTGCATGGGGCTGAGCTAGAGAAGTATGCGTGTGTCAGCGTTGATGGCTAAGGGCTGCGCTGGTGAAGTGTGTGTGTCAGTGCTGGTGGCAAGATGCTGGGTTGTAGATGTGTTTCTGTATCAGTGTTGATGACGTTGTGCTCAGTAGGGGAAGTATGTGTTTGTAAGTTTTGGTGGCATGGAGCTGATTTGGGGATGTGTATGCGTCAGTCTTGGTGGGGACACCATGGGACTGATGTGGAGAAGTGCGTTTGTGTCACTATTGTCACATGGAGCTGGGCTGAGGAAGCGTAAATTACAGATAATCCCGGGAAAGGAAACTTCTGGAGACTATAATCCGGGACAACATAAAATTTCGATTAGTAAAATATGGGTTATTAAAGGCAAATCGTGTCTGGATAAAACCTGATAGAGTTTTTTGCTGAAGGATTGGATAGTGTGGATGAAGCTAGTGCAGTTGATGTAGTTCATATGGATTCTCAAAAGGCGTTTGATGAAGTGCCACATAAGGGACAAAATGGAACTCCACGGTATTAAATGGACAGTAGTAGCATCGATACAGAACTGGCTGGCAGACAGAAAGCAGAGAAGGATGTGCACTGCTGTCACCTAAGGACACCAATATTGGGTCCACTGTTGTTTCTGATCTACATGTGGAGTCCTGTTGCTCAGTGGTTAGAGCACTCGCTTTGCAAGCGAGAGATTTGAGTTCAATTCCAGGCAGTGGGCGAAACCCTGGGCAGGTTTCCTTACTCCACACGCCTAATAATAATCCCTCCAAAACCCAAAACAACAATAAATTGGTCATTTTCAATCTACGACTGTTTGTGGGACATTGCTGTGCGCAATTGGCTGCCGCGTTCGACCACAAATATACAGTCAATTCACTTAACAGTGTGTTCTGTGAAGCGCTTTGGGACGTCCTCCTGACGTGCAAAGCGCTATATCAAATGCAAGGATTATTATTATTATTATTATTACATAAGTTATCTGGATTTGGGTATAGGGATCACAATTTCCAAGTTTCCAGACAAGACTCAGCTAGGAAATGCAGCAGTCAGTGAGCAGGATAGTAGCAGATTGCAAGTGGACAAAGACAGGCTGGTAAAATGGGCAGACATTTGACACATAAATTTAGTGTGGGAAAATGTGAAGTGATACAATTTTGGAGGAAGAATGAGGAGAGAGTTTATAAACTAGATTGTAGAATCTTAAAGTGGGGAAAGGAACAGAGAGACCCGAGGGTTCATATAAGTATCTTTTAAGGTGGCAGGACAGGTATACAAAGCTGTTAAGAAAGTATACGGGATACTAGGCTTTATAAATAGGGGAATAGAACACAAAAGTCAAGAAATTATGATGAACTTTTTTAAACACTCATTAGGCCTCAGTTAAAGATTGTGTTCAGGTCTGAGGACTACACTTTAGGAAGGATGTCAATGCATTGGAGAGGGTGCAAAGGAGATTTACCAGAACGGTACCTGGAATGAGGGACTTCAGTTATCAGGAGAGGGTAGTGAAGCTAGATTTATTCTTCTTGGAGCAGAGAAGGTTTAATGGAGACTTAATAGAAGTTTTCAAAATATTAAAGGGGTTTGCTCGGTTGAACAAGGAGAAAATAGTTCCACTGGCAGGTGGCTTGATAACCCAAGGGCACCAATTTAAAATAGTTGTTAAAAGAAACAGCAGGGAGGTGAGGAGAAATGTTTTCACACAGCAAGTTGTTCGGATCTGGAATACATTTTCTGAAAGGGTAGTGGAAGCCGATTCGATAACAACTTATAAGAGACACGTAGATAATTATTTGGGGAGGACAAGTTTGCAGGGCTATGGGGAGAGCGCGGATGAATGACATTGATTTGGGTAGCTCTTTTCACAGACACAATGGGCCGAATGACCTTCTTCTGAGCTCTATGATACTGTGAAATTGGCGGCTGCATTCACGTACAAAATACAGTTTCACTATAATTCACAGCAAGCGGCGAAATGTTTTGAGACATCTTCCTGATGTGAAAGAAAACAAATGCAAGAAACGTTAGTACATTTATGCCTAACTGCGTTTCAGTGAGAAATCTGAATATAATTATTTCCTGAATTTATTATAATGATAGTCTTGCAATTTACTTCATTGCAGGATAGATGTCAAGAAGGATTTTTCATTTGGAATGCTAACGTAGTGCTATTGCCTGAGAGATCACGTCTTGATTCCCTGTTAGCCTTGTAAAAATTCTTCATCAAAAAATGTAAATACGACTCAACAGCTGTCACAAATCTTACCAACTAGGCTGCACTTAGCAGCAATTGATTGCTTTGTTGGAACATTGCTGGGAAAGAGGAAACACATATCTGAAACACAGAGCCACGAGAAAACTGATGATTCAATTAAATGATCACCATCTCCACGACTGAACACATCCACATCTGGCGGAACTGAAACAGCGACCAGAACTGGTGATGACCAACTAAATTGTGAAACGGTTCCACCACTTTGGGAGATTCGAGTGAGATGGCCTCCACGGAGCCTAAACCAAGAGCGTGTGTAACGGGCAATGCCACAATTCGTGGTATGGATCAGACACTCTGCAACACATCAACAGGTAATGGTTTCTCTTTAATTGATATTGAGGAATGTCTTAAAGAGATGATAATGTTCGAAGGTAAAGTGCTTACTAAGTACTTTTAAACAAGAATGCATACATTTATCTGACATAATTTGGAACTGGGATCGCAGTCATTGAGTATCGGGGTTGAGCAAATTCCCAATTTGTAAAATGGAAGATGAGGGACTTGTTCGACGGTCCATGAACCAAATCGGTGATGTTGACAGAGCATATGGACAGTTCTTGCAGTGACACACAAGCCATCCTGGCACATGGGCGGTCTTGTCGTGACAGGGGAGCCAGCCTGGCACATGGGCAGTTCTTGTTATGACACACAAGTCAGCCTGGCACATGGGCAGCTCTTGCAGTGACACACAAGCCAGCCTGGCACATGGGAAGGTCTTGTTGTGAAAGACCATTCCTTGTAGATAGGATGTTTCCAAATCAGTTCCTGTTAACGCTGCAAACCAAAGCGCTTATGAATAGAGTGGACACAGCCCATATATATGTGGATGATACTCAAATCTACTTCTCCGCTCCCCCATCTCCTCCAGTTGCATCTCCTAGGCCACACTGTTAGTTTGTCTGGTGATTTTCAAGGCCTGGATGTGCACAAACTTCTTGGAGCTGAACATTGGCACAATGAAAGCCATAATCTTTGGCTCCCGCCAGCATTTTCTTTCCTGTGGGTCCGAACGCCTCAACGTCCATGGGCTCTCCCTCAAACACACCAAACCCGTGTGTATGCGAGGAGTTAGGTTCAATCCATAACTTTTCTTTCTCCCCCATATCCAATCCCTGACCAGGACTGTTTGTTCCTCCCCTGCCACATTCCCTGCCTCTGTCTCACACCCACAGCAGCCAAAACCCTCATTCACGCCTTTGTCACATCACGGCTGGACATTTCAAATGCCATCGCTGCTGATCTGCTTAGTTCAATCATAAACAATATTTAATTAACTCCGCCAGCCGCATATTAAACCACAGAAAACTCAGAACGCCAATCACACCAATCCTTGCCAGGCCGCAATGGCTCCCAATTTTCGAACCGATCGACTTTACGGTCCTCGCTCTCGTCTTCAAATGCCTAGATTTCGCTGCAGCTCCCTACCTTTCCCACTTCCTCACTCCCACTCCACCACCCGCTGACTACAGAGGATATAAGTCAAAGTCCCGCCGTGGGGTTTGAATCTGAAAACTTCTGACTCTGGCATGAATAAGTTCAACTTAATAGATTTAAAAGAGATGTTCAAAAGTAAGAGTAGAGTTTTAGTAGAGTAGAGTCGGAGAAATTATTTCCTTTGGAGGGTGGGTCGCTAACCAAGGGGCACAGAATCAAAATATTTGGCTTAGTGACTTGCCGGGATTCCTGCACTGGATTGTCAGCCTGGTCTTTGAGGTCAAAGCCCTGATGTGGAGTTTGATCCCACAACCTTCTCTCTCAGGAGCGAGAATGATACAAACTGAGCCAGGATGTCAGCTGCCTGATGTTCATTCAAACTAATAATATTAACTGTATTCAAACAGCTGCCAGTCTCGCGAATGACGTGGCTATTCCTCGAAGTGTAACAGACGTCCCCAGTGATCTGACAGGTATGTGACATGGACAAAATTCAAGCTCGTCAAACAGTTTGACACTTTTCCATTTACTTGGCGATTTCCAGAACATTCAAATGAGGAGAGAGGGTACGAAGCAGATTATGAGGGAGGGGAGGGGAGAGCGCAGGAGGGAGATAAGGAGGGAGGTGAGAAGAGGAGAGAAATAATGAGGGAGTGGAGTGATATTATTGGATTCTTACATTATTTCAGCAAATATTGCGATCATTCTCACAATAAGTCAGAGATGAGGTCTCACAAGCCGTCATATATTGGCTTGAAAATCTACCGTGGTGTGAGTGTAATTCAGATTGCTTAACCCTTTTTTACCTGGCTCAGTTGGTGTTCTCTTGTCTCGGAGTCAGAGGTTGTGGGTTCAAGTTCACATCAACAGGACTAGATGACACTCCAGTGGCAGTTCTGGGATGTGCTACATTGTCGGAGATGCCATCATTGGGATATTAAACCGAAGCCCATGTCTCCCTTTTCAGTTGGACATTAAAAACGCCATAATACCAATTGAAAATAGAGAAGTGAGTTTCTCTCTCCCGGTTACCTGGCCAAAAATTCCTCAAATCTATGTGGTCAGTCACTTCACGGCTGCTTGTGGGACATTGTTGTGCACAAATAAGCTACTGTGTTTGCCAACAAAGTCATTAAACTACGTGGTAAACTAGTGCAATGCTTTCGGCTGTACTCCTAGTTTGAAAGGCCCTACTCTGAATCTAAGTATTTTTGTTTTACAATGCTCAATAATCCTTCCTTTAACTTTCTGATTATTTAATGTTCGAAATGAAGCCATTCAGCGATTGCATAAGGAGACGTTACAGAAACAATGTGAGAAACTGGAAGTGAAGACCATCCTGATAAAGGAGAAGGTGAGGACGTTTCAGTTGGTTGATCACTACACGGAGTTAACAATTATTTCGGATGTACGTGAACGGGAACTGGTAGAACATGAGCTGCTGGCGAGAGCCAGAGACCACGAGGAGTGGAGACAGAAGCAAATCCGGGGAGAGCTGGAAAAAATCCGCACTGATAAACTATTCCATAGCAGCTTCTCAAAAGGAAGTAATTTGCCTTCTTCTCACGGAAGCAGTTCTGACTCTCCCACAGGGATTTCCGCAGTAGTGAGTGGAGTGGCGGGGATTGGAAAAACAACCATGGTACAAAAGATTGTCCATGACTGGGCCACAGACAAAATCTATCCTCACTTCCACTTTGTATTTATTTTTAAATTCCGAGACCTAAACAGACTAAACTGCAGAATTACACTGAACCGCCTGGTCGTGGAGCAGTATCCTTACCTCAAGGATGTTCTGGATGAGCTGTGGAAACACCCAGAGAGGTTGCTCTTTATATTTGATGGTTTGGATGAATTCAGGGCAAGGATTGATTTCGCTGACAGTCGGAGAGACACAGAGCCTCAGCGCAGGTGCACAAACCCTGAATTCCGTTGTAAAATGTCTGACATTGTGTACAGTTTAATACAGCAAAAGCTGCTGCCGGGCTGCTCAGTGCTGGTGACCAGCCGCCCCACTGCATTACAGTTACTGGCAAAGGCTCAGGTCAGTGTCTGGGCTGAAATCTTGGGATTTGTGGGTGAAGAAAGAAAGCAATATTTTCACAAGTTCTTTGAAGATCAGGAGGTGGCGGCTGCTATTTGCAGCCACGTGGAGGAGAACGAGCTCCTGTTCACCATGTGCTTCAACCCGTCCTACTGCTGGATCCTCGCTCTGTCTCTGGGTCCCTTCTTCACTCGGGAACACAGCAACAAACAGCGAGTTCCCAAGTCTGTCACACAACTCTTCTCCTATTATATTTATCACATACTGTCACATCACAGTGTCAAGATGGAAAGCCCCCGTGATGTGATGTTGAAGATTGGTGAGATGGCCTTCACTGGAGTCTCCCATAGAAACATTATCTTTAGTGATGACGATCTCATTAAACATAACCTCCAGCCTTCCCAGTTCCTCTCTGGGTTTCTCATGGAACTTGTGCAGAGAGAGTCTTCAGAGCACAGCGTGGTCTACACATTCCCGCACCTCACCATCCAGGAGTTTGTAGCTGCACTCGCTCAGTTCCTGTCTCCAAATCCAGGAAATCTGCAGAAACACCTGAATAAAGCTCACAGGGAGGAGGACGGCCGGTTTGTGATATTCCTGCGCTTTGTTGCGGGTCTCTCCTCCCCACGGGCAGCTCAGCCATTGGAGGAGTTTCTGGGTTCATTTGTGCATCAGACAACCTGCGCGGTGATCGATTGGCTGAAAGAAAAGTTTAAAGCTCAGATCAGAGACACAGACACTGTCACTGCGAAAAGGAAGCTGCTGAACACACTCCACTACCTGTTTGAGTCTCAGAATCAAGCCCTGACACAGCTCACACTGGGCACTGTACACACACTGACATTTGATGACTCCTCTCCAGGGAAAGCATTGAGACTGACACCGATAGACTGTGTTGTGCTGTCTCAGGCCATTAGACTGTGTGACACAGTACAATTACTGAATCTGAGGAGCTGCTACATTCAGAAGGAGGGTCTCCAGCGTCTGGTTCCTGCACTGCACAAGTGTCAGAAGTTGCAGTAAGTTTACTCTGTTTCTAAGTCTTATACGTGTTCTTATTTGAAAGCCTTTTTCCAGGCCTTTACTGATATTGAACACAATCATAAAATATTCTCTCACATGAACTCTCTCGCTCCATCTCTCGTTCTCTCTCGCTCTGTCTCTCTCTACCATCCCCTCTCTGTCGCCCCCGCTCTCTCAGGCTCTCTGTACCTTTCAGTCTCTCTCTCAGTCTCTCTCTTTCTCAGTCTCTCTCCCAGTATCTCTCTCTTTCTCGGTATCTTGCTCTCCCTCTCTCCCTCTCAGTTTCTCTATCTAATCCTCTCTCTGTCTTTCCCACATATTATGTCCCCCTCTCTCTCTATCTCTCTCAGTCTCCTTCTCTTTATCGCTCGCAGTCATTGCCTCTCAGTATCGGTAACTCAGCCTCTTGCTCTCTATCTCTTTCTCAGTCTCTCTCTCTCTCTCTCTCTCACTCTCAGTCTCCCACTCTGTGGTCACCTACAAAATACAGATTCGACACACTATATAACATATTTTCTCTCACGGTTTCCCTCTCTCGGTCTCTTTCTTTCTCCCTGTCTGCCAGTCTCTCACTCAGGCTCATTCTCTATTTTTCTCAGTGTCTCTCGGTCTCAGTCTCTCTCGCTCTCTCTCTGCCTTTCCCGCAAAGCACACAGTCATATACTTCATACTATATTCTCTCTCTCTCTCTCTCTCTCTCTCCTCTCTCTCTCTCTCTCTCTCTCTCGCTCTCTCACGCTCTCTTTCTGTTTTTTTTGTCTATCTGTCTCTTTCTCTCCCTCTTTATCTGAATCACGCTGTATACCCTAGTCTTTCGATCATTCTCTCGCTCAAGCTTTCTCAGTCTCCTCTCTGTGATACTCTCTTTCTCACTCTCTCTCTCTCGTTATTTATCTGCCTCTCCCACAAAATACACCATCATTACACTTTACTATATATGTTCTCTCATAGGTTCTCTCAGTTTCCTTCTTTGTACATCTCTCTATCTCTCTCAGTTGCTTTTTCTGCCTCGCTCACTTTTTCTCTCTCTGTCCCTCCTTCAGCCCCTCTCTCTCTCTCGCAGGCACACTCTCCCTTAGTTTCTCTCTCCCATTCTCTCGTTCAGTCTCTCACCGTCTTTCTCTGTATCTCCCACAAAACTGCCACTACACTTTATAAGATATTTTCTATTACAACCTCGGTTTCTATCTCCATCAATCTCTCTCATTCTATCTCTTTCTCACATTCACACTGTGTCTCTCACCCAAAACACAAAATGACTACAGTTCATGGCATATTTTCCTTCACATTCTCTCTCAGTCTCTCTCTATCTCTCTCACTCTCTCGCTAAGTCTCCCTCTCTTAGTCTTTTTCTGTTTCTTCCATAAACTGCAGTCACTACACGTTCGATATTTTCTCTTAGTGTCTCTCTCTCTCTCTCTTTCTCTCTCAGGCTCTTTCTCACTTGTAGTTATTCTTTCAGATACTCTCTCTCGGTGTCTTTCTCTCTCTGTCTCACTCTTTCTCCTCCTATATCTTCGCGTCTCTCAGTCTCTCTATCTTTCAATCTCTCTCTCTCTCACACTCTTTCTTTTTGTGTGTGTCTCCCTCAGTCTCGCTCTCTCTCTCTCTCTCTCTCTCTCCCACAAGACACACTGGTTGTCTCTCTCAATGCTTCTTACTCTTTCGCTGTCACCTTTTCATTCTCCTTCTCAGTCTCTCGCTCTTCCTCATCAACAAAATACGTCACTCTACTTCAGAGACTGTGTGTGTGTATGTGAGAAAGAGAGAGAGACTGTGGGAGAGAATATATTATAACGTGAAGTGACTGTGTTTTTGGGTGAAACATAGAGACTGAGAGTGAGACTAAGAGAGTGAGTGACTGTAAGAAAGAGAAAAAAGCCTGAGAAAGATAGAGAGACTGAGAGAGACACTGAGTGAGAGCGAGACTGACATCGAGAGAAGTACAGATTGAGAGACAGACTGAGAAAGAGACTGAAAAGAGACGACGAGATGGAGACAGAGAGAGCGAAAGATGGAGAGAGATACAGACAGACATAGACTGAGGGACAGAGAGAGATACAGATAGAGAAAGAGACTGAGAGACACACACACACAGAGAGGGAGAACGGGACAGAGAGAGAGAGAAAGAGAGAGAGAAGGAGTGAGAATAAATGCAATATAGAGAAAAAGAAACAGATACAGCGACTGAGAGGGAGAATATATCATTAAGTGTAATGACTGTGTTTCCTGAAAGAGCACGTGAGAAAGAGAAAAAGGGAGACTGAGAGAGCGAGAGAGATACTGATACCCACAGATGGAGAGTGAGCAAGTGAGACAGACTAGGAGAAAGAATAAATGCGATATCGAGAGAAAAAAAGAGACAGAGTGAGCGACTGAGAGAGAGAATATATTACAAACTGTAGTGACTGTGTTTCGTGGAAGACCCTTGAGACAGTGGGGAGAATGAGAGAGAGAGAGAGAGAGAGAGACTGAGAGACGCAGAGATAGAGAAAGACTGAGAAGGTGACTGAGAGACAGGAAGAGAGAGAGACTGAGGAAGAGCGAGACTATTCCAGTTAGACTGAGGCTGAGAGACTGAGAGTGAGTAAATGAGAGTGCGAGATTGAGAGAAAGAGTGACTGAGTGAGGAAGAGAGACAGAGAGGCTGAGTGAGAAAACTAAGGGAGATTGTGAAAGATAGAGAGGCGGAGAGAGAGATAGACTAAGAGAGCGAGAGAGAGAGCGATATACTGAAACAGAGAGCGAGAGAGAGAAAGAGAGACGCAGGGAGTGAAAGAGAGAGAGACAGTGAGAGAGAGAGAGAGAGAGAGAGAGAGAGACTAGGAGAGAAAATAACTGCGATGTAGAGAGTAAAAGAGACAGAGAGAGAGCGACTGAGAGGGAGAATACATTATAAAGTGTAGTGACTGTGTTCCGGGGAAGAGCCTGTGAGAGAGCGGGGGAGAATGAGAGAGCGAGTGAGAGAGAGAGTGAGATACTGATAGACACAGATATAGAGTGGGAGCTTGAGAGAAACTGAGAGACTGAGAGAGATATATAGCGAGAGACTGAGAGAGAAAGAAACTAAGACAGTGACTGAGAGCGCGGAGAGAGAGCCTCAGAGAGGGCGAGACTAATCGATATAGACTGAGGCTGAGAGACTGAGCGAGAGTAAATAAGAGTGCGAGATTGAGAGAAAGAGTGACTGAGAGAGAGGGAGACTGAGAGAGGCTGAGAGAGAAACTGTGAGAGATATCGCGACCGAGAGAGAGCGTGACCGAGAGAGAGCGAGAGGGAGAGTGCGGGAGACTTAGAGAGAGACTGGGAGAAAGAGAGACACAGAGAGAAAGCGAGAGACAGAGAGATAGACAGTGAGAGACTAGGAGAGAGAATAATTGCGATATATGATAGAAAAATAAACATACAGAGGGAGACTGTGTGGGAGAATGTATAACAAATTATTGTGACTGCGGAAGAGTCATAGAGATACTGAGAGAGTGACAGAGGGAGAGAGAGACTGTGCGAGTAAATATATTTTAATGTATAGTGACTGTGTTTGTGGGAAAGAGGGACAGAGAGAAAGAGAGACTAGGAGAGAGAATAATTATGATACAGAGAGAAAAGGAGACAGAGAGAGTGACTGAGGGAGGATATATTATACAGCGTAGCGACTGTGTTTCGATAGAGGAGCCTGTGAGAGAGAGAGTCTGAGAGAGAGAAAAATTCTGATGGACTCAGATAGAGAGTGTGAGCCTCAGAGTGAGATAGAGAAAGATATAGACTGAGAGACTCAGAGAGTGACGGAGACGTTGACTGAGAGAGAGGAAGAGGGAGACTGAGAGAGAGAATGGGAGAGAGCGAGACTAATCGAGAGAGACTGAGGCTGAGAGGCTGAAAGAGAGTAAATGAGAGTGCAAGATTGAAAAAAAGAGCAATTGAGAGAGGAGACTGAGACATAGGCAGAGAGAGAGTGTGTGAGAGAGATTGTGAAAGAGCGAGACCGACAGAGGCGAGAGAGAGAGAGACTAAGAGAGACTAAACCACAGAGAAACAGAGAGTGTGATGGTTAGAGAGAGTGCGCGCGCGTGCGCGCGCGAGAGAGAGAGAGACTGAGAGAGAGGCTGAGACAGAGACTGCGAGGGAGATTGTCAAAGAGAGAGAGAGAGACTAAGAAAGAGACTGAGAGAAAGAGAGACAGACAGAGAAAGAGAGACAGAGCGAGTCAGAGAGAGACGGTGAGAGAGACAAGGAGAAAGAATAACTGCGGTGTATAGAGAAACATGGACATAGAGATAGAGACTGGGTGGGAGAATATATCATAAAGTGTGGTGACTGGGTTTTGTGAGAGAGTCAGAGAGAGACATGGAGAGACTGTGCGAGAAAGTATATTATAATGTGTAGTGATTTTGTGTTTTCTGGAAGAGAGAGGGACAGAGAGAGAGACTGAGAGAGAGACTGAAAGATACAGTGAAGGAGACTTAGAGAGACAGATAGAGAGAGAGATAGGAGAGAGAGTCGAAGAAAGAGAAACTAGGAGAAAGAGACTGAGAGGTACAATTATAAAGTGTGGTGATGTATTTTGTGGGAGCGACTGAGTGAGAGTAAGAGAGAGACGGAGAGAGGCAAATAGAGACAGAAAGATTGAACGAGAGCGAGATTGAATGAGAGCCTCAGAGTTTTGAGAGATATAGACCGAGAGAGAGACTGAGAAAGACTGAGAGAAAATATAATATAAAGTGCAGTGACTGGGGGAGGGAGAGAGAGAGAGACTGAGAGAGACTGACAGACCGACTGATGAAAGAGAGAATCAGAGAGACTCATAAAGAGAGATTATGAGAGAAAATATATTATACAATGCAGTGCACAATGTAGTGACTGCGTGTTTTGTGGGAGATACAGAGAGAGTGACTGTAAGAAAGAGAGACAGAACGAAAGAATCAGAGAGCCTGACAAACAGAAATAATGGGAGAGAGACAGATTGATAGAGACAGTGAGCGAAAATATATTTTAAAGTGCAGATAAGCCTCAGACAGGCTGAGAGAATACAGACTGAGGCAGGGAGAGAGAGAAAGAGAGTGAGAGGGGGAGACTGAGAGAGTAAGAAAGAGACTGAGAGAGAGAGAGAGAATGTGAGAGAGAATATATTATAAAGTGTAGTGACTGTTTTGTGGTACAAACATAGAAAGACTCAGAGAGAGTGATTGAGAGAAAGACTGGGTGAGAGACTGAGAGATAGAGAGGGACTGAGTGACAGAGAGAGGGAGAAACACTGTGTGTGTGAGAGAGAGAGCGAGACAGGGAGACAAAAAAACAGAGCCAGAGAAAGCGAGTGAGACTGAGAACCAGAGAAAAGGATCTGAGTGGGAGAGACTGAGAGAAAGGGAAGGAAGGGAGAGAGAGACGGAGAGTGTGAGCGAGACTACGATGTGTGAATGGGCACAGCGCTTTGGGACTTGCTCCCCACGTTAAACGCTCCTGTATATACATGTCAATGTGTATTGTGTTGTTACACTATATTCCCTGTGTTTGTGTCTCTGTGTCAAGGCTGGGGAGCAATAATCTGGGAGATTGTGGAGTGAAGCGACTGTGTGAGGCTCTGAGGAACCCGGAGTGTAAAATACAGAGTCTCGGGTAAGTAACACACTGTGTCTTCCGAGTCTGAGTGACTCCAATATCTCAATGTGTTTATTGTGACTGTCTGATCAGTGCGGCTGAATATTGTGACAGGAATCGGTGTGACAGTGTTAGGCCACAGCCATCGTTTACATCAAACTCTCAAAACGTATTAATATGGCTGTGTGTCTGTGTGTGTCTGTGTGTGTATGTCTGTTTGTATGTCTGTGTGTCCGTTGTTGGAAACATTTGCAACTATCCCCAACAGTTTTAGAATGATCCAATTCCAGTTTACCAATTAGTTGAGTTGAGTCACATTATTCAGGTTAAAACAGCAGGTAATACACAAATAATAAAAAAATAATAATACACAAGACACAAAACTTTACCGACCGGATTTCTGTTACAGCCCTGGTCGTGTCTCGCAGCGCTCCGCTACGGTTCCAGAGAGATATTTAACTACACCTTTGTTTAAAGGCAACACAAAAACTCCAGCCAAAGCTGTCTCTTTTTAAGAAAAACAACTACTTATGTGGTTATATGCAGAATATTACGAGGATGGGCTGACCAATTTGGGCATATATTCTCAAGAATATAGAAGAATTAGAGCGGATCTTATAGAAACCTATAAGATCGTCAAAGGGCATGATAGAGTAGATAGCGGGAGACTGTTTCCCCCGGTTGGAGAAACTAAAACCAGGCGTCACAAACTTAAAATCAGAGGCCAGCCCTTTCGCAATGAGTTGAGGAAGAACTTCTTCACTCAAAGGGTGGTGAATATATGAAACTCACCACGACAAAGGGCTGTTGACGCTCAGTCCTTGAACACGTTCAAGACTGCGATAGATAGATTTCTTATTGCAAAATTCAATTAAGGGATATGGGGATAAGCCAGCGTCAGGTTATTAGCTGGAGTTAGATTAGAAGATCGGGCATTATTGAATGGCGGGGCAGGCTCGAAGGGCCGAATGGCCTACTCCTGCTGCTACATGTTAAGTTATGTTATATGTTTCAATTCCTCCATTAACCCCATTTTATTCTCTCCTGATCAGTCCATTCGCCAAGTGTGTAAGTGTGAACAGACTTTCTGTGTCCTTGTACGTCCTGACCTTATGTTGCCGTTGTATTGGGTTCTACCTTCAGTTACTGAGCTTTGCAGCTTTTGCACTTCTATTTTATATTCTTAAACCACACTTTAACATTAACCCATGACAACACTGTGTGTGTATGTCTGTGTGTGTCTTTGTGCCAGTGCATGTGTTTGTCTGTTTGTGTGTGTGTCTGTGTCTGTGTATGTATTGCTTGCGAGTGTTTTTGTGAGTGTGAGTTAGTTTTTGTACTTCTCTGTGTGTGCTTCTGTTTCTTTATTTTTGTGTTTGTTTCTGTGTTTGTGTGTATGTTTGTGCGTGTGTTTTTGAGTGTGTCTCTGTGTTAATCTCCATTTCTGTGTGTGTGTTTCTGTGGGGTTTTTTGTGTGTGGGTGCCATTCTTTGTTTGTGTATTTGTTTGTGTGTTTCTGTGTGTGCATCTGTGTTTATTTGTGTGCATGTTCGTGGATACGCGGTTCTTTGTTTATGCGTTTGTGAGTGTTTCTGTTTCTGACGTCCTCCCGACGGGAAAGGCGCAAAACAAATATAATCTTGTTGTTGTTGTTGTGTGTGTTTGTGTATGTTCCTATGAGAGTGTGCGATTGTGTGTGTGTTCGTGTGTGTGTTCCCAACTTTTCCCTTCACAAGCTACAGCAGCTCGTGTAGTCACACACCAAGCTCCCAGACCCATCACTCCCACTTGCTCGACCCCATCACTCCTACCCTCGCCCGACCCCATCACTCCCACCCTCGCCCGACTCCATAACTCCCACCCTCGCCCGACCGCATCAGTCCCACCCACGCGCGAAGCCATCACTCCCACTCTCGCCCGATTCCCATCATTCCCACCCTCGCCCAATTCACATCACTACCACGCTCGCCCGATTCCCATCACTCAAACCCTCGCCCGATTTCCATCACTCCCACCCTCGTTCGACCCCACCACTCCCACCCTCGCCCGATCCCATCACTCGCACCCTCGCCACAACCCTCAACCCTACCCCACCCCTCCCCGACTCCAATCGTCACTCCTAATCCACGCCACACACCTAGCCCGCCCTTCCCCCTAAACCACCGCAACCATCAATCCTATTACACCCCTCCCTCACCCCTCCCCCATGCTCCGGTCCTGATACCTGACTGTTCAGCGCTTTCGGACGTCCTCCCGACGAGAAAGGCGCTCTATAAATGTCATTTTGTTGATGATGTTGTTTATTTGTGTGTGTTTGACTGTGTATCTGTGTATGTGTGTTTGTGGGTGTTTACGTGTATTTAGGTGTGTATGTCTCTGTGCTTGTGTGTATGTGTTTACGCACTCGTTCAACTTCTGTGGCTCCGACGGAGAGGAAGGTGGGAGTGGAGCGAGGGAGAGAAAGGATGAAGAGTAAAGAGGCGGTTAGAGAAAGGAGGGAGAGAGAGGAAGGAGGGAGAGACAGTAAGGAAGGAAGTATGGATGGAGCGGAGGGTGTGCGGGAGGGCGGGAGGGAGGAATTGAGTGGTGGAGGTGAATTAGGAATGATGGAAATGGTTGCGGAGCGCGAAAAAGTTCCCCACCCCGGGGCCGCACGACCACCCCACTTGTCAACTGTTGGACAACACATGAATCAATAAAAATATTAGCTGTTTGATGACCGTGTCTCATGTGCGGGTATGTCTGACACTGGTCCCAGCGCCCGAGGACTTGCTCCCCACGTGAAAGGCTCCTGTATATACATGTCAAAGTGTATTGTGTTGTAACACTATATTCCCTGTATGTGTGTCTCTGTGTCCAGGCTGTGGGGACAATAATCTGGGAAATTGTGGACTGAAGCGTGTTGTGTGCCGTTTGTGTGTATGTGTGTGTGTTTGTATTTATGTTTGTATATTTCTCTCTTTCTCTTAGTAATCATATATATGTGTGTATGATTGTTTTTGTATGTGTGTGTCTTCATGCGTGTCTGCTTGTGTGTTGTACGTTTTTGTGTGAGTTTGTGTCTTTGTGTTTATGTATGTGTATGTTTGTTATTTTACATGTGTGGACATGTGTGGGTGCGCGCGTGTGTGCACTGCTCCAACATGTGTGGGCTCAGACATGCATGATGCTGGGGCTTCCTGAGATGTTTACCTCACTCAGTTCAATGATTCGATCCATATTCCCTACTGACATTGAATTTTTTTTGTGGAAAAATCATGTCCTGAGGTAGTGTTTTGTTGGTAACTTCACAGTCAAAACGTCTGTGCAAAACCCTCTCCCAGAATAAAGTCTACACAGCTTTAGCCCTGGGTTAGCCTGTGTCAGCTCACACACTGCAGTCTGAGTCCTGTAGCTCAGTGGTTAGAGCCCTCGCCTCGCTAGCGAGAGGCCTGGGGGTGATTCCTGGCAGAGCAACACCTTACGGATGTTTCATTACTCTACTCGTGTCTGTTTGCCACACAGTCCGTCACAATCCTGTTGTGACTATTTGCAGATCGCTTTTTCAGGGTTAGTAATCCCTTCGAAGTAATATTTCGCATCAAAAATAGACAATCAATTCACTTTAAAGTGGATACTGTGAAGAGCTTTGAGGCGTCTCCAAGACATGATGAGGCGCTGTATCAAATGCCAGGATTATTATTATATTATGTATTATATCTGGATATCGGGGAAACCTTCTGAGGCCCCCACGCTGGGGGCAGGGACTGTCTGAGGTGTCGTTTCCATCTCTGGATCCGCTTGTGGCATCTGACGCCTCTTCCTTCCTTGAGTGACGGCCTGTAGTGAGTGACAGTGGGTTATACCCACTGTGTTTACTCTGATCCCTGTCATGTCTCTGTGTCTCTGATCTCAAGGCTGTACAGTAACAGTCTGACCGATGGCTGCGCTGATGCTCTGGTCTCCGCTCTCAGCACAAACCGCTCACTGAGGATCCTGGACCTAAGGTCTAACTCCTTCACAGACGGCTCTGTCCCCGCTCTCCGCCGCCTCATACAGACCTGCACCAGTCTGGGGGGGATCAGGTGAGTGTTTGTGTCAGTGTTTAATGTGATAACCACACAGAGAAATGGCTGCGTATCAGAATGGAAAGAGTTTGAAGGGATTTATTTATTCATTAAATTGCGACATGAAAAGTTTACAGTTTGTACCATTATCCCATGGGTTTATTTCCCGTTTAATGTGTTTCAGGCTGTGGGGGAATAGGTTCAGTTCAGACGGAGAGAATCAGCTGCGGTCACTGCAGGGAATCAGAGCTGAGCTGACAGTGACAGTGAGATTACAAGACATTAAGTTTAATATGGTGGATGTTAACAAAATGGATGCTTTTATGGACTTTAGTTAATGATTGTTAAAGATGCTAATCGTGATTCCTCTGCTCTGCGGAACGTTATTATCACATCAGCCCTGATACACACCTGCCCCTGGGCGCTCTTTTTTGTCTCTCGCTTTCTCTCAGTCTATCGCTATGTCTCGGTCTCTCTCTCTCTGTCTTTCTTTCCGTGTCTCTATCATAGTCTGTCTCTCGGGATCTCACCCAGTGTTACTCTTTCTCTCTCTGTTTCTCTATCATTCTAACCCTGTTTCTCACACTCTCTCTATCTATCTGTCTCTCTCTGTAACTCTGACACCCAAACTCTCCCTATTTCTCGCTCTCCCTCTCTCTCTCTCTCTCTCTCTGACTCTAACAATCTCTGTAGCTGTCTCCCTCTCTCTCTCTCTAACTTTAGCTCTCACATGCTCCCTATCTTTGGCTCTCTAAACCTGGCTGCTCTCACTCTCCCTCTTATCTCTCTCTATCTGTGGGTTTCACACTCTCTCTATCTGTCTCTCTCTCTAACTCTGACTTTCACACTCCCTCTCGCTGTCTCTCCTTCTAACTCCAGCTCTCACACTCTCTCTATATGTACCTATCTAACCCTGGTTCTCACACTGTATCTATCTGTCGCTCTCCAACTTTGACTGTCTCCCACTCCCTCTCTCTCTGTCTCTCTAACTCTGGCTCTCACATTCTTTCTATTCCAGAAAAGACACAAACACTGCACTTTATAATCTGATATCTCTCACAGTCTCTCTCTCTTTCCCTCTGTCTCTCGTTCTGTCACTGTCTCTCTCAACCTCTCTCAGTCTCTATCGTTCTCTACTTCTCTCTTTCTCTCCTTCTCTTAGTCTCTCTCTCTCTCTCTCGCTCACTCCCTGTCTCTCTCTTTCTCTCCGTCTCTCTCTATCTCTATCAGTCTATCTCTCTCTCTCTCTCTCTCTCTCTCTCTCTCTCTCTCTCTGTCTCTCGGTCTCTCGCTGTCCTTCTGTCTCTCTCACACAATGTCACTCAGTCTCTCTCTATCTCACAGTATATTTATCTCTGTCTCTCTCTACGTCTATCCCTGTCATTCTCTATCTCTATATCTCTGGCAACACACAGTCCAATAGTTCAGGGGTTAGACCCCTCCCGTCGCAAGCCGGAAGAGCTGGGTTCAATTCCTCACTGGTCAGGGTGAAACCTTGGGGAAGTTTCCTTACACACCCACACACATAGATACACAGACACACACACACTGACGAACACGCACACACACACGGACACATACACAGAGACACAGACACCCACACACAAAGATACACACACACACAGACCCACCCACAGACAAACACGCACACACATACACATACACACACAGACACCCATACACAGACACAAACACATACAGACACAAACACGCACCAGACCAGACACACACAGACACAAACACACACATAGACACATACAGACACACACCCACAGACACCCACCCACCCATAGACACACACACAGACAAACACATAAACACACAGAGACATCCACACACAGAGACACCCGCACACAGACACAAACAAACAAATAGATAAACACATTCAGACTCACACACACAAGACACAGACGCACACCCACACAAACACACACAGACACAAACACACACATAGACAAATACTCAGAGACACACACCTCCAGACACCCACTCACCCACAGACCCACCTATAGACACACACACCTACAGGCAGACACACAGACACGCACACACATACACAGACACACACACACGAGACAAACACCCACAAACACACCCACAGATACACACACACACAGACACACACACAGACACACACACGTACACAAGAAAGACACATACACACACGCGCTTTATATTAATTCCTCAAGAAAAAAACAATATAATATTTAAATCCAATCATTTCAATCCTCAGCTGTTTGGGGGGACGTCGCTGGGCGCAATTGTCTGCTGCGTTTCGCCCACAAAATACAATCACTACACTACAGTCTATTCTGTGAAGTGCTTTGAGACTTTGAGAAGATGTGAAAAGGCGATATATCATATACACCGTTATTATTATTAGAAAGACTGTGAGTGTGTGTGTGTGTGTGTGAGAGAGAGAGAGAGAGAGAGAGACAGAGTAAGAGAGAGCGACTGTGTGTGAGGGTGAAAGAGAAACAGAGAGAGTGAGGGACTGTGTGAGAGAGAATGTGGAAAAGAGAATATTAAAACAGGTCACTACACTCTCCAGTGAAACACATAGTCACTACACTTTCCAGTGAAACACACAGCCACTATAATCTCCAGTGAAACACACACATACACTTTCCAGTGAGAAACACAGTCACTACACCTTCGAGTAAAACACACAGCGACTGAACTTTTCAGTGAAACACACAGTCACCACACTTTCTAGTGAGACACACAGCCACTGTATTTGGCAACGAGACACGCAGTCTTTACACTTTCGAGAGAAACACACAGTCACTGCACTTTCCAGTGAAACACACAATCACTACACTCTCCACCGAGACACATAGTCACTACACACTCCAGCGAAACACACATACACTTTCCAGCAAGGAACACAGTCACTACACTTTCCAGCGAGACACACAGGCTAGTTTCCAGCGAGATACACAGTCACTACACTTTCCAGCGAGACATCGTCAGTACACTTTCCAGTGAAATACACGGGCACTAGATTTTCCAGTGAAAACACACAGTCACTATTTTTTTTCAGTGAAACGCACAGTCACTACAGTTTCCAGTGAAGTACATGTCACTGCACTTTTGAGTGAAACACAGTCACTACAGGTTCCATTGAACCACACAGTCGCTACGTTTCCAAGTGAAATAGTCACCACACTTTCCAGTGAAACACACCGTCACTACACTCTCCAGTGAACACGCAATCACTACACTTTCCAGTGAAACACAGTCACTACGCTTTCCAGTGAAACACACAGTCACTACACTTAACAACACGTGCTCTCTCCGAGTTTCTCTCTCTCCCCCCAAGCAACAAAGCAAACCGTCACTACACATTCGAATGAAACACACGGTCACTACACTTTGAAGTGAAACACACAGTACTACAATTTCGAGTGAAACACTCAGTCACTACAGTTTCCAGTGAGATACACAGTCACACTATTTTCGACTGAAACTGTCACTACGCGTTCTATTGAAACACATTCACTATGCTTTCAAGTGAAAAACTCACCACACTTTCGAAAGAAACACACAGTCACTACAGTTTCCAGTGAGACACACAGTTACTACACTTTCCAGTGAACCACACAGTCACTCACTCTCCAGCTAAACACACATACACTTTCCAGTGAAACACATAGTCCTACACTTTCAAGTAAAGCACAGTCACAACGCTTTCGACTGAAATACACACACAGTCACTACACTTTATAACACGTGTTCACTCCTCCTTTCTCTCTATCTCTCCCTCTCTCCCCAAGCCACAAATCGCACAGTCACTACACTTTACAATGCATCCTCTGAAAAGCTTTGAAACGTCTCGATGACATGATGAGGCGCTGTATGTATCACAAGGAGTATTAGTATCATAATAAGAGGGTTAACCCCCACCCACCCGCCACGCTAAATAAACCTCACCCCCCCCTTTAATAGAGGAACGACCTCGCTTTAATTCCCAAATACGGTCCGCAAACTGAAATCCTTCTTACATCCCCGCCCCCAACCCGAGCCCCGCCCCTCCCTGTCTCCTGTTTGAGACAGTCTCCAGCGGCTCATTGACAGAGAGCGGGAGTGGGAGAGAGAGAAAGAGGGATTGAGTGTGGGAGAGAAGGAGAGAGTTAATGCAAAAGCGGTTCATATGTTTGAGGTTAATGCAGAATTGGGGATACTTTGCACTAATGAGCTTTAAACCCCGAGGATCTTGGGATTCCATAACACGCTGCATGTGATTTTACTGGGTTTGGGGTTAAAATCAAAATACAACAACAAGATTTCATTTATAATAATAATAATAATAATGCTTGGATTTGATATAGCGCCTTTCACGTCGGGAAGACGTTCCAAGGCGCTGGACAGTTGGGTCGGGACCCGAGCATTGGGGGGAAATGGTCAGGGTGAGGGGAGGGGGGGGAGCGAGGTGGGGGGAAATTGTCAGGGTGAGGGGAGGGAAGGGAGGGAGCGAGGAGGGGGTAGAGAGTCGAGAGGGGAGCTGAAGGCTCGGTCAAAGAAAAAGGTCTTGAGTCCAGCCTTGAAGGAGGAAAGGGAGGAAACAAGGCGAAGGCACTGGGGGATGTTAAAATACAAAGTTAATGTAAAAAGATATTGATATATTTGATATTAATGCAAAAAAATGAGTTTAATAAAATATTGCATTTTAAACCCGGGAAATGCTAGGGCTTTTAAAGCCTGTTTCTCCGCGTTTACGTCCAGATACAGCGGGTTATTATTTAAATCCAAAGTCAGTCAATGCAAAATCCCACTAATGATTGGATTAACGCAGATTTGGGTTTATTTTGCACCATGTAATAAACTTCAATCGGGAGGAACAGCTACTGACTGATCTCAGCCAACAGCTGACATATTAAACTCCAATTTATAGACACATGAAGCGCGTTAAGTCCCCGGGATTTTAAGTGCAACAGTGCAAACCATTCCTAATTCTTCACTAATATCAAACATATCAATAGATTTTTGCATTAAGTTTATATTATAATCATAAGCCCCACTCTGTGTAACACATGGGAAACGGGTTTGTATTCCCGGGGTGAAAAGTGCAATAGTTTATTAAACCCAAAATTCTGCAATAAATTCAATGACAAAAGTCTATGAAAATCCCTTAAACCCACAGGGAAACTGCGCAAATCACACACAGAAAGACAAACGCAGATACGCACAGAGACACTGAGCAAATGTCTGTCTGTCTGTGTCTCTCTGTCGGTCTGTGTCTCTAAGTCCGCACATCCTCAGGGTTCAAAGTGCATCAGTGCAAAATATCCCCAATTTTGCATTAATATTAACCAAACAAACGCTTTTTGCATCAGATTGGTATCAGATTGATGCACTTTGAACCGCGGAGATCTGGGGATTCTATAACCCGCTGCATGTGTTTTCCCAGGTTTGGGGTTAAATCAGAACACAAAGTTGATGCAAAACTCTGTTGATATATTTGATATTAATCAGCCCCAGACTTCGCGCGTGTGTTTTGTTTTCTTTAAGCGCGGAAAAATAATTGAAATGAAGATTTTTTTCCCCCCGGAATTATGAACCGTCACCAGAAGAGAAGGTGTCGGGGCTCGAACTCGCGGCCCACGAGTCCGGGTGGGAAAGGGGCAGCGTCTGCGCACGCGCGCGTGGCTGTCGATGACGTCACCAGGGAGCCCGGGCGGGAGGGGCAGCGACCGCGCGAGACTTCCAGAGAAACCGGTGGATTAAACCCCAATGTATAATAATCCTTGCACTTGATATAACGCCATGAAGTGGATTATAAACTCCATGATCCCCGGGATTTTAAGTGAATCATTGCAAAACTTTCCTAATTCTGCATTTATGTCAAATATTTCGATAGGTCTTTGCATCATTTTTTTATTTTGCTTTTAACCCCAAACCCGGGAAAAAAACACTTGCAGCAGTTATGGAATCCACAGATCCTCGCGGTTCAAAGTACATCAATTTAATGCAAAGCTTTAATGCAAAAAAGCGTTTTTTTGGTTAACATTAATGCGATATTTTGCACTGATGCACTTTGAACCCTGAGGACCTGGGGACTTAGAGACAGACAGAGAGACATAGACAGACAGACCTTTGCTCAGTGTGTCTGTGTGTGTCTTTGTGTGTGTCTGTCTGGGTGTGCCTGTGTGTGTCAGTCTGTATGTGTGTCTTCTTGTGTGAGTCTGTCTTTCTGTGTGTTATTTGCTCAGTTTCCCTTTGAGTTTAAGGGACTTTCACAAACATCTGTCGCTGAATTTAATGCAGAATTTGGGGGTTAATAAGCTATCGCTCTTTAAACCCTGAAGATCCGGGGACCTTTAAACCTTTTCCCAGGTTCTGGGTTAAAATCAAAATAGACAGTTATTGCAAAAACACATTGAAAGTATTGATATTAATGCAAAAATCTGAATTTAATAAACTGCTGCACTTTAAAACGCGGGAATGTGAGACCTTTGCAAACCCGTTTCCTCGTTTGTTGCTCAAAGAGGTGATTATTGACAATACTATTGCAATGCAAGAACCTATTGATTTATTTGATATTAATGCAGAATTAGGAATATTTTGCACTGATGCACTTTGAAGCAGGGGATCGTGGGATTCTATAACCCTCTGCGTGTGCTTTTCCTGAGTTTGCGGATAAAATTAAAATACAAAGCAAATATCTGTCTGTCTGCGTCTCTCTGTCTGTCTGTCTCTCGAATTCCCCACATCCTCAGAGTTCAAAGTGCAACAGTGGCAAATATCCCAAATTCTGCATGAATATTAAACAAACAGACCGCTTTTTGCTTTCGCTTTGTTTTCAATTGATGCACTTTGAACCCCGGGGACCTGGGGATTCTATAACCCGCTGCATGTGTTTTTTCCCGGATTTGGGGTTAAAATCAATAGAGAAAGTTGATACAAAATTTGTCTATATATTTGATATTAATGCAGAATTAGGAATGTTTTGCACTGATGCACTTAAAATCCCGGGAATCCGGGGCGTTTATAACCCGCTTCATGCCTTTAGAAATTGGGGTTTAATATGTCAAGTGCCGCTCAGCTCAGTCAGTAGCTTACCTCCAGCCTGAAGTTTACTACACGGTGCAAAACATTCCAAAATCTGCGTTAATCCCAATCATTATCTGTGTGGTTTTGCATTGATTTGCGTTTATATAATAACCCGCTATATATGGCAGGAAGTATGGGGAACCGGGGTTTTATAAGTCTCCACATTCCCGGGACTTCAACTGCCATAGTTCATTAAATTCCATTTTCTGCATTAGCATCAAATATACCAATAGATTTTTGGGTTAGCATTGTATTTTGATTTTATCTCCAAACCCGTGAAAAACACATGGAACACCCGCCTTGTGCGGCTCTTCATTAATAGAGAATCAGCGTTATATCTCTCTCTGATATGACGTTCGAGGGGGAGAGCGCTTAACCGGTTACGCAGAGTTGAGTTCCAGTCTTATTCCGAGCCCCACGGGGGACGTCAGTGAAACATTGCAGCTCACACGGGATCATCCTTCCATTCAACCCTTTCGGTTGTTATTTTAAGCCATAAGATGCCGCGTCGATAGACAACGGAGGAGACTTATTCTGAAAAGAGGGATTTTTTATTAAACGGGGTATAGGAACTATACAATGGATCCAAATGATTGGTCTCCCACAAAATAAATAGGGTTCTCGAAGGTCTAACTCCCTCTTTGAAGGATGACTTTGCCCGACTCGCCCCATAATAGGGGTTCCCAACATCCCGACTCCCTCCATAATAGGGGTCCCAACATCCCGACTGCCTCCATAATAGCCGAATTCAGGCTCAGATGAAATTGGGCCAAAAATTGATCTTGGGTTTTCTTGTATGCAAAGTTAATCCGTCCACATCATCTTATTCCCTGTTTAACCGCCGCGACTCACCTTCTCCTTCAATCCAGAAGCCACGCGATCTGCCATTGCACTGGTTGCCTGAGCCGGAGTTAGCTCAGGCTAATCTGGTTTGATCCGCTCTCGCTGCAAACCGGGGGGAACGAAACGAAAGCGAGAGAGAGAGAGGGAGAAGGAAAACAGGTCAGGTCACAATAGTCACAGGTGGAAATGGGTTTAAATGGGGCAAAAATTGTCTATTTTACACCAAAAAAAATTGGAAAGTGATTTGCACGTGAAGTGGAGAATCATATGCGTTCAGCACGGAAGGAGGCCATTCGAACCATCGAGCCTGAGCTTTAGTTCCCGCTCCCTCCCCACCACCATCACACGCCACCCCATCCAATGCCGCTTGATAATCTGTTCCTCCTCTTGACGTCTGACCCTCAACCCCCTGTTCCGGGGGAAACCAGGACAGTTTCTCTGCTCTGGTCTCAGAGTGACCTCTCGCTGTGCAGCATATTGCAGAAACACCGTTCACTCTGAACAACGCTGTCACTGTTCGGAGGCCGTGAGACTGATAATAATAATAATCCTTGAATTTGATATAGTGCTTTTCACGTTGGGAGGACGTCCTAAAGCGCTTCACACAATACACTGTAAAGTGAATTGACTGTATATGTGTGGGCGAACGCGGCAGCCAATTGCGCACAGCAATGTACCACAAAATTGAACATGACCAATTTTATCATTGTGTTGGGGTTTTGGAGGGATTATTATTAGGAGTGTGGAGTAAGGAAACTTGCCCAAGGTTTCGCCCTGACCTGCCTGGAATTGAACTCAGGTCTCTCGCGTGGAAAGCGAGTTCTCGAACCACTGAGCTACAGGAATCCGCATGTTCCCGTGGGCGCTGCACTGCGGCTATTTGATGGGTAACCTAACGGCTTATTAGACGTACCGGGAATCGGGGGCAGTGATAGTGTTATCACGTCTGGTTTTAGTGTCCATCGTGCGGCACGGAGCCACAACAACAAAACAAGATGACAAGTGTGCAGCGGCTTTCATGTCGGGAGGATGTCCCTCGGCGTTGGGCGGTTTAACAACATTTGAGACCCGAGCTGGGGTCGGCGGGTGGGTGGGGGCGGAGAAGTGAGGGAAGGTGGTTGTCCGTTTCTATGGTCGAAGCGGAGGGACATGAGGCGGGACATGAAGGAGGCGGCGAGGCGGAGTGACTGGGGAATGAAATTCCAGAGGTTGGGGGCACAGTGGCTGAAGGATCTCCCTCCAATGATGGGGCGGGTGGATACGGGGGACGTGGAGCAAGACGGAGAAGACTGAACTGAGGGTGCGGATGGGTTGGTACGTGATTAGGAGGCAGCGGGCGTGTTGGTAGGGTATTAGGAGGGGCGGGCGGGTGGTGAGGGTTTAGGAGGGGTGGGGGTTTGGTAGAGGTTTAGGAGGGAGCGCGTTGTGTTGGTGTGAATGTAGAAGGTCGCAGGGGCGTTGGTACGGGGTTAGGAAGGGACGGGAGATGGGTCCCGGGTCAGGATGGTGCTGGTGGGATTGGTAGAGTATTAGGAGTGGGCGGGAGGTTTGGTAGGGTTTTAGGAGGGGGTAGGCGGGGTTGTATGGGGTTAGGAGGGGCTGGGGCAGTTGATAGGGGATCAGGAGCCACACGTGTGTTCAGGGCTCAGAGGCCAGGGCGGGAATGAAAACTCCTGATGCTCGAACGTGACTTAATTCACTGGGTGTTAGAGATTCCAGGCAAGCGCCATCGGGCACGCAGGGAGTCACGGTGATACCGTGATAAGCCGTGTTATTAGGGACAAAGCTTATCGCCGGGTTATTTAATTGAACGACTGCTTCATAACCGATGTGGGTTCCCAGCGGGGAGGACAGGGGAGGAACCGGAGTGACTTTGGTTTGATAAATTGGCCCCGTGTCACGCGCGATTCACGTGGCGCAATGTAAGGGTTATTTCCAGATTTGCGTGAATCTCCCGTCTCATTCCACACACGTTTGATCCCGGCGCTCACTGGCTATGATCAGGAGTACCCAGAGTGAAATTATTCAAATAGAGAGTGGGAGAGAGGAAGAGATGAAGAAAGACTTGAGAGAGAAAGAGAAGGTGGTCAAACAGAGATTGGGAGAGAGGGAGAGAGAGAGAAAGAGCTTGAGAGTGAGAGAGAGAGAGGAGGAGAGAGAGGGGGGGGTGGGGAGGTGGCCAAACAGAGTTGCAGAGAGGGAAGAGAGAGAGAAAAAGCGTGAGAGACAGAGAGAGAGAGAGAGGGAAGGTGGTCGAACAGATAGTTGGAGAGAGGGAAGAAAAAGGGAGAGAGTGTGTCAGAGGAAGGATGGAGAGGTGGTGGGGAGAGGGAGAAGAGAGCGAGGGTAAGGGCGTTGGACAGGGCAGTGAGAGGTTTAATGGCTCCGGTTTGCTGGGGCTCCTGTGTGGAGGGCTTTGCTCCTTCCCGGAGTCCGACACTATATTGCCGGGCGGATGTTTGGCTTGCAGCAGGACCGCAAGTCAAACCGGGCCCTAAATTAAACCAGAATAGAAGGGGATTGACCCTGAACCAGATCAGGTGAGAGAGCCAGGCCAAGCCAGTCTGCCCCCAACTGCCCTCGGAACGTATAAACCCGCGTGGTTCTGTGGCGAAGCCATCGGAATCCAACCGATCCCGAACAGCAGCGGGTGCCCGAGGCCACACCGGGTTTGTCCCCGAGACACTGGCTCTGAAACATGGGGAACAACACAGTCAAAGAATCTTAACTGCAACAACTACAGACGTTTACATATAGCGCCTTTCACGACGGGAGGACGTCCCAAGGCGCTGGGCAGTCAGGGGTCAGGGCCCGAGCATGAGGGAGATATGGGGTAGGGGAGAGGAGTTGTTGTTGTTGTTGCCACAGTATTATTTGTTGGATCATATACCTTTTGTCTGTGTTGTATGATTGATATTACCTGTTGAGTATTGAAATAAAGCATTCAAAGATGTTTTGTCGAGTCCTTTTTTATTTGATGGTAAAGATTTGATTTTTATTCCTGATTGAAAAGCTGCTGCAAGTTCTTCCCTCTTATTCAGTATTTGATGAGGTTGAAGAGACTTGCCCATAAATCGAAGTCCAACAGCATGTATAGTTTGGCACTACTGGGGCGAGCTTATGAAAATATTGAGCACTATTCAATCCTTTGGCTCTCATCCGAGAAAAAGGTCGGACAGGAACACATTTGCGTCGTCAACAGGATCTGAGTGGTGGAGTTTTAATAAAATAATAAGTAAAGCAGGAATGTGTTACATGTATGAGCTTATAAACTATCTGGAAAAAAGATATACAGTTCGCAAGGGTATTAAATACCTGAAGCCAGTCTGATATGTTGGGAACAGTCTAAAAGGTTGAATATTTACATAGGATAGGTTTTTCTCAAAAGGTCTGCAAAACATATATATAAATTCTTACCCATATTCCTAACTCCTGAAGAGGCCAATAGAGGGAAAATTTATGTTTAGAGAACAAAAACAGTTAAACGTCCTGTGAGTTCTGCTAAAAAAAAATTGGAGAAGGAGAACATGGAAGAAACCTGTGAATTCTGCTTTAAAAAAAAGATTAGAGAACAAGAACAAGGAAGAATCCTGTGATCACCGTTAAAAAAAATGAATCCGTCAACAGATGACAAGTCTGAGCAAACTTTCAATAAATGGGTAAATTATGAGGATAAAATGTGCGCCAAGTCGAAGAGAGGGCGGCAGAGTTGGAAGAGCGAACTTTGGAACGAAACTGATCTTATATGGAGAGCCAAGTGATTGAAGGCAAAATGAAACAAGAAAGGAATGTATACATTTAATGAGGTATATTATGTAAACAGTGGGTCTAGAAACACAGAAGGAAAATAATGAGTTAAAGAAAGCGTTACAAGGAAAGGAAAATGATTTAAAGGGAGAAAGAGAGAAGCATGAGATGGCGTTGGAAGAGAAACAGGAGGAAATCGATGAGATAAGCCAGACCCTGGAAGAGAAAGAGCTAATCGAATGAGCGAAAAATCCAAATATATTCAAATCAGGAACAGAAAAGGGCAGAGAATGCGACATTACAGAAAGACCGAGAGCGCTATCGATGCAAAAATAGAGAATTAGGAATGCTATTGGTCCAGCAAACCTGAACTCTGATAATAATAATCCTTGCATTTGATATAGCGCTTTTCACGTCGGGAGGACGTCCCAAAGCGCTTCACAGCACTTTACACACTGTAAAGTGAATTGACTGTATATTTGTGGGCGAACGCAGCAGCGAATTGCGCACAGCAATGTCACACAAACAGTCGTAGATTGAAAATGACCAATTTATTGTTGTTTTTGGTTTTGGTGGGATTATTATTAGGCTCTGTGTGGAGTAAGGAAACTTGTCCAAGGTTTCGCCCTCTGCCTGGAATTGAACTCAGGTCTCTCGCTTGCGAGTGCTCTAACCACTGAGCTGCAGGACTTCTTCTAAGACGGCTTATACTTCGCTTACCCTCCCACCCGCAAAGCAGGTCTTCACATTCAATTTCAGCTCGACCGTCTTGGGGGGGAGATAAGTGGACAAGTACAACCTAATCTGTCGTCTACTTCACAAAAGTGGTCGATACCTGCACAGACCACAGGGTCTACGTTGGCAACTGCGCGGGTTTTGCAAGCGTCGGGTGTGGTAGAAAGCGCGGTTACGGGGTCAGTGATAGTTGAAGAAGGAGAAGTGATAGTATTAAGAATCTCATTGTTCTGATTTATTTTATGTAACATTTACTTTGTCTATTCCAGTATTTCAGTAATGCTCAGAGGCAGCGGGAAAGGCTAGAGAGAGCATCCACTGAAATAATATTTCAAATTTCTGTGACCATAATGTTTGTTAATCATGATATTATTGATAATGATGTGCTGTCATTACAGATGCTAATAGCAGTAGAACGAATTGATGTAGTGGCTGAGGTAAAAGGGAATCGTGATGATTCTGATGGTGATATTGGGCTGTGTTGTCAGTTTGACCCTCTCGAGATGGGGAATGGACATTTTGCAAACCCTGAATTCTGGTTTGTCTTACGTTGACCAAAAAGGATATCGCGAAGACTCGTGACTTGTTTGGCTGAAAAAGAACTGATTCTATGGACTCTCAAGGACATTAGTAACATCAGTCCATAAAGATTGCCAAGAACAAATGGATATACCGACCTTGAAGGATACGTTTTTTACCCTACAATGAATGGTTAAAAACAAGCTGTTGAAGATCTCACTGCTGACTTGGCGGCCGTGACTAAATAGGTCTAAGTTAGGGAACGAAAAAGACAAGTCTACCCGAACTTAAGGAGAGATATTCTACAATAAACATTGATTGAGCCACGTTAACAAGTCGATTCCTAATCACAGCCGCTGTATCCATTTGATTAATTAATTGCATTGAACTTTATTACTCATGTCTTATCCGTTTGTGATTGCCGAAGCCATAATATTATTTACAATGATTATGCCCTCATGTTCTTTTATTTGCTTTGTTGGTTTTGCTTTATTTGTGAGATATCATTATTATCATTAATTCGGTCTCAAGGTGGGGACTGTTAAGAAATGGATTAAGGTTAATAATACTAAGGGTTAAAAAATACGTCTGGAAAAGTTAGTTTAGATTTAGGATCATGAAAGAAGTAGATGTCTTCACAAAGAGTTAATCATATAATGCTGAGAATGCTGTTGTCACGAAACGTACTAACCTTATTAGCTGAATGAACTGAATTCGAGCAGAACACAGATGGCTGTGAGTACCATTGTGGGCCCCTCAGCCTTATCTTACCTTCAAAGCCGGACAGTGGGGAATGGAGAAAAACAACACGCACTGACCACCCGCGCAGGTGGCACTGGACAATGTGATGTATAACTTGATTGCTTACAATTATAGAATAAAGTTTAGTGCAGTAGGGTTAAACGTTGTTGAACTCCAGAGCAAGACTGCTGAGACCTCGGGACTTGAAAAGGAAGAGCAAAGGAAAGTGAAAGCGTGGAGCAGAGAAGACCGAAAGCTGGAAACAAAGCGTTGGTTCAAGGCCTGAGGATCTAAAGACTTGTTTGCAGAAAAGGCAAAGTGTTGAATGAACAAAGTCCTGAATCAACGAAGTCCGAGAGTATTGCTCTGCTCTGAATATCTCAATTTAGTTGTGTATTCTTTTGACATGATTGTATGGTTTCCTATTTAATTCCTTGTAATACCACATATGTGTACTCATAATTGCCATGTAACAAAGCATTACTGCAGTTAGACAACAAACTTGAAGTATTGAACCAATACGTATATTGAGATCGATCCTTATTCACTTAATCTGGTAACCGGTTGCAAGTGGAGACCCAGAATCTAACATCCCTCTCTCACACAAACTGACTGCTCTCTCTGTCTCTCTCACACACTCACAGATTTATGTGTCCCCTTTTCTCACGCACTGATTGCGCTTTCGCTCACACACTCAATGACTGCTGTCTCTCAAACAATGACTGCACTCACACGCACACATACACACTGACTGCTCTCTCTCACACACAGACTTATGTGTCTCCTCTCTCACGCTCCGACTGCTCTTTCTCTTACACACTCATTGACTGCTGTCTCTCAAACATTGACTGCTCTCTCACACACACACACTGACTCCTCTCTAACATACACACAAACTGACTGCTCTCACACACACGCACACACAGAGTGCTCTCTCATGCACACACACTGACTGCTCACTCTCTCACACACACGCACACTGCCTGCTCTCTCTCTCACACACACAAACACACACTAACTGCTCTCCCACACACACACACACACACATACACATACTGACTGCTTTCTCTCACACACACAGACACTGGCTCCTCTCTCAAACGCACACACACTGACTGCTCTCTCACACACACACACATACTGACTGCTTTCACTCACACATACACTGACTACACTCTCTCACACAACTGACTGCTCTCCCCCCACCCCACCCCCCGCCCCCCACACACACAAACACACTCACCGACTGGTCTCTCTCACTAACACACACACACTGACTGCTCTCACACACTGTCTACTTTCAGTCTCTCTTGCACACTAACTTCTCTCTCTCTCTCACACAGACTGGCTGCCCTCTCGCCCACTTTCTCATAGGCAACACTGACTGCTGAGGCAAACAGAGAGAGAGAGAGGAGAGATAGAGAGAGAGAGACGGAGACTAAGAAAGACAATGAAAGAGAGAGACTGAAATACGGAGACGGAAATGTATAAACTGAGAGGGACTGACACACAGAGAGAGAGAGAGAGACTGTGAGAGAAAATGCATTAGTTGTGGTCGCTTACAGCAGTTTAGCAGTGACTAAGGGTCGGGGCTCTCCAGCCGCCCGCACGCCCGTAGGCGGTGTGTGTCAATGACGGTCCCCAGAGCAGAGATGGGGGAGGAATCAGGATTAACATCTTTAATAATCAGTCACTACAGTGACCAGAATATATTCCATATTACACAGACTGTGTGGACAGTCACTGCCTCAGTCAAAATCTCACAGTCACTGACAGCTCAGCTCTGATTCCCCGCAGTGACTTCAGCTGATCCTCTCCGTCTGAAGAGAAGCTATTCCCCAAAAGCCTGAAACACATTAAACAGGAAATAAACCCATCGGATAATGAGACAAACTGTAAACTGTTCATTCGCAGTTTAATGCATAAATAAATTCCTTCAAACTATTTCCATTCTGATACGCAGCACTTTCTCTGTGTTTATCACATTAAACACTGACACAAACACTCACCAGATCCCCTCCAGACTGGTGCAGATGTGTATGAGGCGGCGGAGAGCGGGGACAGAGCCGTCTGTGAAGGAGTTAGACCTCAGGTACAGGTCCCTCGGTGAGCGGTTTGTACTGAGAGCGGAGACCAGATCATCAGTGCAGCCATCGGTCAGTCTGTTACTGTCCAACCTGGAGATCAGAGACACAGAGACATGACAGGGATCAGAGTAAACACAGTGGGTATAACCCACTGACACTCACAGATTGTTTGATGCCGGACAGGTTGTAAGGGCGCACACACACACACTAACACACACACACATGCAGCCACACACACACACATACAAACACAAATGCACATACACACACTCTAACTCACAAACACACATAGACAGGCACAGACACACACACAGGTACATACACAAACACAAACAGCTCACAACCAAACCACACGCACACATACACGAACATACATATACAAAGTCACACAGCACACAACTATGTACACACACACAATTATACACACAAACACAGATGCACAAACACATACAAACAATATCGCACACACACAAGCACACACGTGCACCCAAATGCAAACAAGCAAACACAAAAGCACACACAAAACAGACGCGTAGAAACATATACACAGAGAAACAAACTAACACACACAAACACACAGACACGCAAACAAACACAAACACACAATCACAAACACAACCAAACACACAGGTACACAGACACGCACACAAAAACAGACACACATACATACACATATACAAACATACAAATAAACAAGCTTACTCAGACACGTGCACCCATGATACACACACAATCACAAATAAATGCACAGACGCAAACAAACAAAGGCACACACAAATTTACATATAAAAACACAGGAGCAATCACACAAGCACACACAGAAACACACGCAAAAACACACAAACACACAAGCACAATAAAACACCCCAAAACACACACGCATGCACAAACATATACAAAAACAAATACAAACACATGCAAGCACACATACACACAAGCACATACCACACACATACACAGACAAACAAACAAACAGACACACACACAGAAACACACACACACACACAAATACACAGACATGCAAACCAACAAACACACACATGGGCACAAACACCCACACACAATCAAACACACGGAAACAATCTCAGGTACACCCACAAGCACAATCACACACACAAACAAACACAGACACACACCAATACATACACACAGAAACGTAAAAACAAACATACAAACATATACGGAAACAAACACACAAACACAGGGACACAAATACATAATCACACACACACAAACATACACAGACCACATTGAAATACAAGCGCACAAAAACACATACACTGATACACAAATGTGCACATATGCACAAATACACAGAAACGCACACAATCACAATCGGACAAACAAACACAAATGCATGAAGACACACACACCATCGCACACAAAAAGAAACACAGATTCATAAACTGAAACACACGCACACAGGCACGCACACAGAAACACACACGCACACCCAAACACACACAAGCACACATAAAAGCACACTCGGAAACAAACACAATAGACACAGACACGCAGACACACAAACACACTTACAAACAAACAAACACATGACACAGAGAAATACACACACAGACTCGCATACACAAATCACACAGACACACAAACACACAGACACGAAAACGCAAACAAAAAACAAACATACACAACCAGACATACACAAATACACACTCAAATACACAAAAACGCGTACAGAAAAACACACACAGAAACACAATTACAAAGAAAGATAGAGACAGACACAAACATACAAACACGCAAACACACAAGTGTGCGCAACTACACAAAACCACACACACAAAAACACACAAGCGTAAACACAAACAAGCTTGCACACGCATGCGCATACACACATATATACGCACACAAACGCGCACACACAACTGCCACACAAACAAGCGCACACACAAACAAACACAAAAAGACACACAAGTACATGCACAAACACACACACAAATACACACAAACACACACAAGCAGACCAAACAAACACGCATACACAAACATACACACACAAACAAACGGAGTCCTGTAGCTCAGTGGTTGAGCACTCGCTTTGCAAGTGAGAGACCTGAGTTCAATTCCAGGCAGAGGGCGAAACCTTGGGCAAGTTTCCTTACTCCACACAGAGCCTAATAATAATCCCTCCAAAACCAAAAACAATAATAAATTGGTCATTTTCAATCCACGACTGTTTGTGGGACATTGCTGTGCGCAATTGGCTGCCGCGTTCGCCCACAAATATACAGTCAATTCACTTTACAGTGTGTTCTGTGAAGCGCTTTGGGACGTCCTCCCGACGTGAAAAGCGCTATATCAAATGCAAGGATTATTATTATTATTATTATTAAATACACACGCAGAAATACACACAGAGACACACACTCAAGTACATACACACAAACAACCACACACAAACAAACACAGGCGCACACACAAAAACAAACACGCAAATATGCACACGAAGAAACACAAACACACAATCGCACAAACACACACATAAAACACACAAACACACACCGAAACACATACACAGAAAAACGCGCACACAGAGAAACATACAGACACACAAGCACGCACATACAATACACGCACCGATAAATTAACTCACACAAGCCCCACACACAGAAACACACGCAATCACACACACACACACACACACAAGCATACACAAACATACGCAAACACACACGCAAACAGACACGCACGCGCGCACAATTGCACACACACACAGAAACACACAAACACAGACACACTCAAAAACACACAAACACAAACAGAAGCACAAAATTACATTCAAATACATACACATAAATACACATACACACAAACAAACACACAAACACAACAAATATACACACACAAGCACACACAGCCACCCATGTACATACACAAACACACACACATAAACAAACAAACACAGAAGCAAACAAACATTCACAAAAATACTTATAAAACTCACACACACAAAATCACAATCAAGCACGCACACGCAAATACTGAAACAAGCACACAGAAATATATACAAAATCACACACAAACACACACAATGGCAAACACAAACACACACAAATACCACAGAAACACACACATACAGAAAGACAAACACTAAGACACACACAGAAACACATAGCGAAACACATAGGTCACAGACACAAACTCAAAAACACACACAAACAAACACACAAACCTAGAATCCAACAAATATACATACACAAATGCACACAAACACAAAAACACACACAGATACTCAAAAAAACGATCAATAAAACACACCCAGGGATACATGCACAGAAACGCACACACATACACACAAGTACATACACATACTCACAAAAGTACTCACAAAAACACACACAGGCACATATATACAGACATGCACACACATACACACACACACAAACACGCACCGACACACACAGACATACAAACACACATACACACACTCAGCCACACACACACAAACAAAAATACACACACAAAGACACACACACAGACACGCGCAAACACTGAAACACACACACACACATTAATATATGTTGAGATTTTTTATGTAAAAGATGGCTTGTGGCCTCACACTGTCACACCGATTTCTGTCATAATATTCAGCCGCACTGATCAGACAGTCACAATAAACACATTGAGATATTGGAGTCATTCAGACTCTGGAGTCACTGTGTGTTACTTACCACAGACTCTGTATTTTACACTCCGGGTTCCTCAGAGCCTCACACAGTCGCTTCACTCCACAATCTCCCAGATTATTATAACTCAGATTCAGCTCCGTCAGTGAGTGGTTTGTGCTGAGAGCGGAGGTCAGATCCTCGGTACAATCCGCTGTCAGATTGTTACTGTCCAACCTGGAGATCAGAGACACAGAGACATAACAGGGATCAGAGTAAACACATTGTGTGTAACCCACTGTCACTCACAGTTTGTTTGATGCCGGACAGGTTGTAGGAGTGCGATACACACACACACACTCACACACGCACACACAAACAGAAACACATACACACAAACACAGGCAAACACACACACGCACACACGCACACACACCAGGATACACACCAACACAGACACGCAGCCACCGAGAGACTCTTACTCACGCACACATATAAACACATGACCCACATACATGTATACACAAACAGACACAGACACGCAAACACACACAGACGCGCACACATTGACACATACACAGACACACTGAAATACACACATACATGTAGAAACACACATACACACATAAATAAACGGACACACACACACACACAAACGCACCCCCGCAAACACATACGTACGAAAACACACACAGAAACACAAACGCACACAATCACCCTCACTCAGAGAAACATGCACAAACAAATACTCACACAGACACGCACTCAAACGCAAAAAACACCTGCAAACGCACATACTTAAACACACATAGACACAGAAATAAACAAAAAGCAAACATGCATACACAAACATACACACAAACAAACACAAGTACACGTACACAGAAACACACAAAGAAACAAGCATATACAAAGCAAACTCACAAACACGCACGCACATGTACACACAAACAAACACAACACACAAACACAAACATACAAACATACATAAAAAACTTTAATAAATACTCACAGACACACAAAACCACATAAAAACAAGCACATATAAATACACATAGACAGATACACAAATAAACATGCAAATATACACACAGTCAAACACAGACACCAACAAACACGCACAAACAATCACAAACTGATGCACACAAAACCGCACACCCGCAAACACCCACACGCAAGCAAACACAAACATTAAAAAAAGACACGCACACATCAATACACGTACAGACATACAACGAATCAAACACACAATCAAACACACAAATGTACACACAAAGAAAAACATACTATCACACACAAACACACACGCGAGCACACTCACGCAAACAAAAGCAAAAACACACCCATAAATACACATACAAACTCTCAAACACACAGACACACTCATAAACACACATATACACTTGCATGCACAAAAACGCAAACACAAATGCACAACATCATCAACAAAGTGACAATTACAGAGCGGATTTCACGTCCGAAGGACTTCCCAAAGCGCTGAGCAGTCGGGGGTCGGGGCCCGAGCATGGGGGAGAGGTGGGGAAGGGGTGAGTGGTGGAATCGGTGGGGGAGGGGTGGGGGAAGTCAGAGACGTGGGAGGGAGATCAAAGGCAAGGAAAAGAGAAGGGTCTTGAGACCGGCCTTGAAGGAGGCCAGGGAGGAAGTGAGGGGAATGATCCATCAGAAGAAGTTCCAGAGCGTGTGGGCAGAGAGGCTGAAAGCCCGGACACCGATGGGAGGGCGGGTCGGGCGGGAGCAGCACGGAGCCCAATGGACGGAGGGAGCGGGCAGGGTGGTAGGGAGTCAGCAGGTCAGAGAGGGAAGGAGGGGGTGAGGCCATAGATTGCCTTAAAGGTGAGGAAGAGGATCATGAACACGATTTTCTGGACGATGGACAGACTGGGCGAGCGTGGGAGTGATGGGGTCGGGCGAGTGTGGGAGTGATGGGGTCGTACGAGTGTGGGTGTGAAGGAGTCCGGCGAAGGTGGCAGTGATGGGGTCGAGCGAGGGGGTGGGAGTGATGGAATCTGACGTGGGTGGGAGTAATGGAGTCGGGCGACGATGGGAGTGATGTGGTCGGGCGAGGGTGGGAGTGACGGTGTCGGGCGAGGGTGGGAGCGACGGTGTCGGGAGAGGGTGGGAGTGATGGGGTCGAGCGAGGGTGGGAGTGATGGGGTCGGGCGATGGTGGAAGTGATGGGGTCGGGCGAGGGAGGAAGTGATGTGGTCGTGGAGCCTGGTGTGTGTGAGTACAGGAGCTGCAGAATTTGGATGATCTGCAGCTGTGAAGGGAAGATTTGGGAACACATACAAACACAGACACAATCGCACACACTCACAGGAACATACACAAACACACACAACAACAACAACAATGTGTATAGCGCCTTTCACGTCGGGAGGACGTCCCAAGGTGCTGAAACATGCACACAAACACTCACAGATACACACAAACTCAAAGACAAACATATACACAAACATATACACAAAGAAATAGACGCGCAAACATGCACACACAGAAACACAGAACTAAACACACAAACAATGGCACATACACACGAAAAACACAGAAGCTCACTCAAATACACACACAAATAAACACACTCACAAAAACACTCATACACAGAAACACGCACACACACAAATACGCAAACACTCACACAAAATACACACACAATCACATGCACTGACACACACACACACACACAGAGCCATACACACAGTGTTGTCACGAGATAATGTTGAAGTGCGATTTAGGAATATAAAATAGAAGTGCAAAGGCGGCAAAGCTCAGCGACTGAAGGCAGAGCCCAAAACAATGGCAATATAAGGTCAGGACGTACAAGGACACAGAAAGTCTGTTCACACTTACACACTGGACGAAGGGACTGATCAGGAGAGAATAAAATGTGATTAAAGGGAGAATTGAAACTTATTATGGATAGAACCATATAAGGAGTTGTTTTCCTTAAAAAAGAGAGCTTTGTCTGGAGTTATTAAGTTGTCTTTAAACAAAGGTGTGTTAGATATGTCTCGGGCACGGAAGCGGAGCAGCTGGAAAGTGTTGGAATTAATTGCAAATGTTTCTGGCAACAGACACACAGACAAACACACACAAAGACAGACAGACACAGAGACACACACACACAAACACACACACAAACAGACACATATACAGTCACACACACAGAGTCACACACACAGATGCACAGACACACACAGACACAGAGACAGAGTCACACACACATTAACACATGTTGAAAGTTTGATGTAAAAGATGTCTTATGGCCTCACTCTGTCACACCGATACCTGTCACAATATTCAGCCGCACTGATCAGACACTCACAATAAACACATTGAGATATTGGAGTCATTCAGACTCTGGAGACACAGTGCGTTACTTACCGCAGAATCTGTATTTTACACTCCGGGTTCCTAAGAGCCTCACACAGTCGCTTCACTCCACAATCTCCCAGATTATTGTTACTCACGATCAGCTCCGTCAGTGAGTGGTTTGTGCTGAGAGCGGAGGTCAGTTCCTCAGTACAATCAGCTGTCAGATTGTTACTGTCCAACCTGGAGATCAGAGACATAGAGACATAACAGGGATCAGAGTAAACACAGTTTGTGTAACCCACTGTCACGCCCAGTTTGTTTGATGCCGGACAGGTTGTAGGAGTGCGATACACACACACGCATACACACACACGCTCACCAGGATAAACACCAACACAGACACGCAGCCACAGATACACTATTAATCACACAAATATATAAACACATGACCCACATACAGACACACACACTCAAACACACACAGACGCGCGCCCATAGACACTCACACAGACACACTGAACCACAGACGTACATATAGAAACACACATACACACACATGCACATAAATAAAAGCACACACACACAAACGCACCCACGCAAACACATACGTCCGAAAACACACACAGAAACACACAGCCATGCACACAGACATACAAACGCACACAATCCCCCACACTCAGAGAAAAACACACAAACAAATACTCACAGAGACACGCACGCAAACGCACACACAAACACATGCAAACGCACCTACGTAAACATACATCAACACAGAAATAAACACAAGCAAACATACGTACAAACATACACACAAGCACACACAAATACACACAAACGGAAACACACAAACAAACATACACAAAAACAAACTCACAAACACGCACATGTACACACAAGCAAACACAACACACAAACAAAAACATACAAATACACATAAAAACAGAAATAAATATACACAGGCACAAAAAATTACATACAAACATGCACACTTAAATACATATACACAGATACACATACAAACAAACAAAACCACACCCAAGCACACACATAAATCACAGACAAGCCCAAAAACATGTCCCACAGCCAACAACAACACACACATAGAGACATGCACACAAACACACATAGACATACAGAAATAGACACACAAAAAAACACAGAAATACACACACAATCAAACACATGACTCTCAGACAAATACACAAACAGACACACACACAAAAATACACTCACGCAACCACATACGCGCAAAACCTCACACAAGCACACAAACAAAAACGAACAAAATCACACACAAACATACTCATATAAATACACACACACAAACACATAACACACAGAAAAAAATGCACACACAGAGAGAGAAACAGACAGACACACACACAGAGACTCATATACACACATAAACGCTGGCACAAAGACACATACACACACATGCACACAAACACACACACACACATGCACACATAATATTACACTCACAAACACACACAGACAAATGCACTCACACAATCGCACACACAGAAACACACAATCACAGACACACAAACTTATCCACACAAACACATACAAACAAACACACCAATACACAAACGCACACAATCGCACACACACAGAATCACACAGAAACAAACACACAAACACTCACACAAACACACACACATAAACACACATACACAGAAAAAGCACACAAGCACAAATTCACACACACGCACAAACATGCATAAACATACACACAAACACTCGCACAAATATACACTCAGAAACACACAAATACACACGAGAACAAGCTCACAAACACGCACACACATGCACATTCAAACAAACATAACACACACAATCACACACAGACATGGAAACACACGTAAAGACACATTCAAAAGCACACAAACACAAACAGAAGCACAAAATCGAATACAAACACACATATAAATACACATACACAGACAAACCCAAACAAACACACAAACACAAGCAAATATACACAGACACAAACACACAAAAACACACACAAACAAACACAGACAGAAACACACACAGAAACACTCATAAAAACACTCACAAACTCATACACACAAAATCGCACACGCGTAAGCACCCACACTCAAGCACACATAAACATAAAAAAACACAAAAAAACACACACACATCAATACACACAATCAACACACAAACAAACACACAAATAAACACATAAAGAAAAACACACAATCACACACAAGCACACACGAGAGCACAATCACGCAAACAAACGCAAAAACACACACATAAATACACATACAAACTCTCAAATACACAGATACACCCAAAAACACACATACACACTTACACGCACAAAAACGCAAACACAAATACACAACATCATCAACAAAATGACAATTACGGTGCGCCTTTCACATCGAGGATTTCACAAAGCGCTGAACAGTCGGGGTCGGGGCCCGAGCATGGGGGAGAGGTGGGGAAGGGGTGAGTTGCGGAATCGGTGGGGGAGGGGTGGGGGAAGGCAGAGAAGTGGGTGGGAGATCAAAGGCACAGTAGAAGAGAAGGGTCTTGAGACCGGTCTTGAAGGAGGCCAGGGAGGAAGTAAGGGGAATGGTCCATGGGATGGAGTTCGAGAGTGTGTGGGCAAAGAGGCTGAAATCTCGGCCACCGATGGGAGGGCGAGGTGAGCAAGATGATCATGAACTCGATCTTCTGGACGATGGAAAGACTGGGCGAGCGTGTGAGTGATGGGGTCGGGCGAGGGTGGGAGTGATGGGTTCGGTCGAGGGGGGAAATGATGGGGTCAGGCGAGTGTGGGAGTGATGGGGTCAGGCGAGTGTGGGTGTGATGGAGTCTGTCGAGGGTGGCAGTAATGTGGTTGGACGAGTGGAGAAGTGATGGAGCCTGACGAGAATGGGAGTGATTGGGTCGGGCGAGGGTTGGAGTGATGGTGTTGGGCGAGGGTGGGAGTGATTGGGTCGGGGAGTCTGGTGTGTGAGAGGACACGAGCTGCAGAGTTTGGATGATCTGCAGCTTGTGAATGGAAGGCTTGGGAACACACACACAAACACAGACACAATCGCCTACACTCACAGGAACATGCACAACACACACAACAACAACAATATTGTCCCAACGCGCTGACACACACACACAAAAACTCACAGCTGCACACACAAGCACACAGACAATCATATACACAAACAAGCAACCAGACGAGCACAAATACAGACACAGAAACACAGAAACAAAAACACACACAATGGCACTTACACAAGAAAAACACAGTAGCTCACTCAAACACACACAAACAAACACACTCACAAAAGCACTCATAGACACATATACACAGAAACACGCATATATACAGAGATTCGCAAACATACACACACAAGACACACACACACAGACACAATCACATGCACTGACGCGCGCGCACACACACACAAACACACACACAGACATATACACACTCACACAGTGTTGTCATGGCTTAATGTTAAAGTGTCGTTTAAGAATATAAAATAGAAGTGCAAAGGCGGTAAAGCTCTGTAACTGAAGGCAGATCCCAAAAGAATGGTAACATAAGGTCAGGACGTACAAGGACACGGAAAGTCTGTTCACACTTACACAATGGACGAAGGGATTGATCAGGAGAGAATAAATGTGGTTAAAGGGAGAATTGAAACATATTATGGATAGAACCATATAAGGAATCGTTTTTCTTAAAAAACACAGCTTTGGTTGGAGTTATTAAGTTATCTTTAAACAAAGGTGTTTTAGATATATCTCGGGAACGGTAGCGGAGCAGTGCGAGACAGGAATTCGGTCGGTACCGTTTGGTGTCTTGTGTATTATTTTATTGTTTCATTTATTTGTTTATTACCTGCTATTTTGAATTGAATAAAGTGACTGAACTCAACCAATTGGTAAACAGGAATCGGATCATTCTAAAATTGTTGGGCATAGTTGCAAATGTTTCTAACAACAGACAGACAGACAGACACACACACACACACACACAGAAAGACAAAGAGACACCCAGAGATAGACGCACACGCACACAGACATACATTCACACACAGACAGACAGACACACACACACAGACAGAGAGACAGACACACACACACACATACAGAGACAAACGCACATTAATACATGTTGAGAGTTTGATGCAAACGATGGCTTGTGGCCTCACACTGTCACACCGATTCCTGTCACAATATTCAGCCGCACTGATCAGACAGTCACAATAAACACATTGAGATATTGGAGTCATTCAGACTCTGGAGACACAGTGTGTTACTTACCACAAACTCTGTATTTTACACTCCGGGTTCCTCAGAGCCTCACACAGTCGCTTCACTCCACAATCTCCCAGATTATTGCCCAACAGCCTGGACACAGAGACACAAACACAGGGAATATAGTGTAACAACACAATACACATTGACATGTATATACAGGAGCCTTTCACGTGGGGAGCATTTCCGAAGGCGCTGGGAGCAGGAACAGACACACACATGTGCACACACACATCACAGTCTCTCTCTCTCTCTCTAATTCTCTCTCTGTCTCTCCCTCAAAACAGTCACTATGTTTTATAATATATTCTCTTTCACCGTCTCTCTCTCTCTGTCTCCTTCTTTGTCTTTCACGTTTTGTCGGTCTCTCTCTTTCAGTTTCTCCTCTGCCTCTCCCACAAATCACAGTTGTTGCACGTTATAACATACTCTCTCTCACTGTCTCTTTCTCTCAATCTCTCTCTCTCTCTCTCTCTCTCTCTCTCTCTCACTGTCTCAGTCTCTATCTCTCAGACTCTATGAGGCTGTCCCTCATTCTCTCTCTCACTCTGTATCTCTGAGTCATTTACTCTCTCAGTCTCTCTCAGTCTCTTTCTCTATCTCTCTCGCAATTCCTCCCAATCTCTCCCTCTCACTCTCATTCACCCTGTTATCTGCTTCCCCCCAAAACACACTTTCGCTACACTTTAAAATATATTTTCTCTCAGTCTCTGTCTCTATCTCTCTGTCTCTATCTCTCTCTCTGTCAATCTCATTCAATCACTATCTCTGTCTCTCTGTCTCACCAACAAAACATACACTCAGTGCACATTATACTATAATCTCTCTCCATTTATGTCTCACTCAGTCTTTCTCTTTCTGTCTCTTTCTCTCTCAGTATCTCTCTCAGTCGCTCTCTAAGACTATGTCTCTCCCTCTCTCCCCCTCTCTTTCTCGGTCTCTCTTTGACAGTCACTCTCACAATCTCTCCCTCTCTCTCTCTCTCAGTCGCTCATTCTCGCCCTAAAGTCTCTCTCTCTCTCTCTCTCTCTCTCTCTCAATCTCTCACTCTCTCTCTCTCCCTTTTTCTCATTCTCTTAGCCTCTGTCCTTCAGTCTATCTCATTAGTCTCTCTAACTCTCTCCCTCTCAGCCTCTCTCTCGGTCTCTCTCTCTCTCTCTCTCTCTCTCTGTCTCTCGGACTATCTCTCTCTCTATCTCTGTCTCTCAGTCTCTATTCCTCTCAGACTCTCACAGTCTCTCTCACTCCGTAGCTCAGAGTCTATCTCTGTTTGTTGCTCTCCCTCTGTCGCAGTCACTCTCTATCTCTCATTCTCTCACTCAGTTTGTCTCCCTCAGTCTCCCTTTCCCAGTCTCTCACTCTCTCTCAATCTCTCTCTCTCAGCCATTGGATCTCTCAGTCTGAGCCATTCAGACTCTGTGTCTCTCTCCCAGTATCTCAGTCTTTCTCAGTGCCTCTCTGATTCTCTCTCCTCCTTTCTTTCCACTCTCTTTCTCTCTCTCGCTGTCTCTTTCCCTCTCTGTCAGTCTCTCTCACTGAACCTGTGTTTTCTCTCTCTCTCTCTCTATTTCGCTCTCGCAATAACTCTCCGTCACCCACAAAACAGTGTCACTCTACTTTATATTATCTCTCACAGTCTCGCTCTTTCTACGTTTTTCTCTGTCATTCTCTTCTGGGTCTCTCACTGTGTTTTTCCTCTCATTCGGTCTCTCATTCTGTCTGTCTTTCTCTGAGTAGTTCTCTCTCAGTCTCCCTCTTAGCTTCCTTGTCTCAGTCTCTAACGGATTCTTTTTCTATCCCTCTTTCTCTCTCTGTCTATATCTCTCAATCTCGCTCTCTATGTTTCACTCTCTATCAGTCTCTGTCTTCATCTCTCGCTCGATTTTTCTCTACTCAGTCTCTATTCACTATCTCTCTCTCTTATTTTCTCTTTCTGTCTCTGTCTCTTTGTCCCTCTCATAAAAAAGTCAATACACGTGATATATCTTCTCCCCTAGTCTCTCTCTTTCTCAGTCTCTCTCTCTCTCTCTCTCTCAATCTTTCTCTCAGTCTCTGTATCTCTCGGTCCCTCTCTCTCTCTCTCTCTCATCTCGCGAAATATTTTTTTCAAGGGAATATTAACCCTGGAAACGTGATCTGCAAATCGTTTAACAACCGGGTTGTGACTGACTGTGAGGCAAACAGACACGAGTGGAGTAAGGAAACATCCGTAAGGTTTTGCTCTGTCAGGAATCACCCCCAGGCCCTCTCGCTAGCGAGGCGAGGGCTCTAACCACTGAGCTGCAGGGCTCAGACTGCAGGACAAATTTGTCGACAATTGTATTTGCGTCCGGGAGATAAAGCCAGTTGGGAATTCACATGCTATCATTGACTTGAGTGATTAAATGTCTCAGGATTAGGGAGGAAGCCCCAACATCATACACGTCTGAGCCGGACACACACACACACACACACACACATAGAACCCGCGAAAAGACACGCATGTACACACAGATACAAAAAAAAACAGAGACTGTTGGACGAGAGTCTGATACACCCGCACATGTGCACACACGCAAACTGTTTCTGTGCCTCACAGTCTCTCTCTCGCTCTCCGTCTCTCTCTCTCTCGGAATCTCAAACTCCGTCTCTGTCTCTGAATCTCTCTCAGTCTCTCTCTTTCAATCTCCCGATCGCTCTCTCTCTCTCTCTCTCTCTTTCTGTCTCTCTCAGTCTCTCACTCAATCCGCAGTTAGCATACTTGGTAGTATATTCTCTCCCACTCTCTCAAAGAGAGTCTCACTCTCTCTCTATGTCACTCTCTCTGTCTTTCAATCTCGCTCTCTCTCAAACTCGTTTTCTCTCTTTCCTTCTCTCTCTCTCCGTCTCAGTGTCTCTCTTGTCTGTCTCTCGCACAAATCACAAAGTAAGTTCACTTGAAAATATAGTTTCACTCCCAGTCTCTTATCAGTGCCTTTCTATCAGGATATCTTTATGGCTCTCTCGCAGTCTCTCTTTCTAACTCTCTGTCTGTCTGTCTGTCTGTCTGTCTGTCTCTCTCGCAGTCAGTCACTTTCTCTCCTCGTCTCTCTCTCTCATTCTCTCCCTATCTGTCACAGTCTCTCTGTCCGTGACCCTCCAAAGCATAGTCACTGCAGGAAATATGTGGGGGAGAAAGATTGCTGTTGATGGACCCTGACTCCGAGGTTGCGGACGGTTTTGGTGAAATCCTGGGGGGGTTCAGGAGTTCGGACCCACAGGAACGGAGATGTTGCCAGAAGGCAAATAGTAGACTTGTGGAGTTCTGTAGCTCAGTGGTTAGAGCACTCGCTTTGCAAGTGAGAGACATGAGTTCAATTCCAGGCAGAGGGCGAACCCTTGGGCAAGTTTCCTTACTCCACACAAAGCCTAATAATAATCCCTCCAAAACCAAAAACAACAATAAATTGGTCATTATCAATCTACGACTGTTTGTGGGACGTTGCTGTGTACAATTGGCTACCGCGTTCGCCCACAAATATACAGTCAATTCACTTTACAGTATATGCTGTGAAGTGCTTTGGGACGTCTATCAGTCGTGAAAAGCGCTATATCAAATGCAAGGATTATTATTATTATTATCTTCACTGCATTTTATAATTTATTTTCTCTGATAGTGTCTCTCTCCATCTCTCTCTCTCTCTGTCTTTCTTTCTGTTCCTGTCTCTCCCCCTCTCTCTCTCTCTCTGTCTCCCTCTCTGTCAGTTTCTCTCTCGGTCTCTCTGAAAAACAAATTCACTACACTATACAGTATATTTTCTCTGAGTGTTTCTCAGTCTCTATCTTCCTCGCATTCTCTCTACCAATCTCAGTCTCTTTCTCTCTCCCATTCAGTCTCTCACTCTCTTTCCCACATAATTCAAAGTCACTACACTTGATAATATATTCTCTGCACAGTCTGTTTCTCTCCCTCTCAGTCTCTCTTTCTCTCAATATCTCTCTCTCACAGCAAGACTCTCCCTCGCTCTCTCTTGCTCTCGGTCTCTCTGAGGCTATCGCTCAGTCTCTCTCTCACTCTGTCTATCGCTTTCTCAGTCTGAGACACAGTCTCTCTCAGAATCATTCAAATAACTGCAAAAGAAATAGAAAATGAGACAGTTAGTGAAGAGAGGGAGAATGAGAGGGAGAATACGTTATTAAATGTGATACCTGTGTTTTGTGGAGGAGACATAGAGACTGACAGAGAAAGAGAGAGTCAGAGAGAGAGAGAGAAGCAAAGAGACTGTGTGTGTGTGTGTGTGTGTACGTGAGAGAGCGAGAGAGACACACACACACAGAGCGAATTTATTAAAAAGTGTAGTGACTATGTTTGGTGGGAAATAGAGTGAGAGAGAGACTCAATGGAAGAAGCAGTGAGTGACTGAGATTGAGAGAGAGACTGAGAGTGAAAGCAAGAGACAGAAAGTGAGAATGAGAGAGAACGAGAGAGAGACGAGGAGAAAGACTGATAGCGAAAGGGAGAAAAGGGCAGTGAGAGATATATATCCGGTGTATTTTGTGGGAGAGACAGAGAGATGGAGAGAGACTGAGCAAGAATATATATGTGTGTGTAGCAAATCTATGTTTTGCGGGAGTGACAGAGAGACTGAAACTGTGAGAGAGAAACAGACTGAGAGAGAGACTGAAAGAGAGAGTGAGAGACAGAGAAAACTGAGAGAGAGACTGAGAGATAGACTTAGGGAAAAGAACAGATACAGTCGGACTTAAGTAGAGAGAGACGAGAGAGAGAGAGAGAGAGAGAGCGAGAGAGAGAGAAAGAGACTAAAAGTAAAAGAGACTGAGAAATAATATATTATAAAGTATAGGGACTGTGAGTTTTGTGGGAGAGACGGAGAAACACAACTGTTTGTGGAGACAAAGTGTAGCTGGTGTAAGAGACAGCATCAGATAACAATAATTATAATAATAAAAAGCCTTGCATTTGTTACAGCACCTTATCTGGACAAGACGCCTTAACATTCTGGGCTACTGGGGCTACATGCAGTGGGATCTCCCGAGTGCCTGGTCCTGGCAGCAGCACAGTTTACGCTGAGTCTATCCCAGCAGCACTGTAACGCTCAGTAAGTGTGTGAGTGAGGCTAATGTCTTGGCTTCTGGAAGCCCGGCCTACAATCTCCAGGTTCAGGGCAGTGTATCTCTCTATTCTCTCGTTATCCAAACACTGTGAGCCCCAGACCTGGGAAAGAGAATCCCTGTGGCTGTGAGATTTCAGGAGCTGGGAATGGAGACTCTTCACCAGGGCCATGGGAGCCCACACCTGTCAGACTGATGTCAGGCTGAGGGAGATGTGTTTGGGGTGAATTATATTGTATCAGTGTTATAACATTGTACTGGAGAGAGGGTGTGTCTGCCCCTGGATAAATGGGATGGCCAAGCCCTCGGGAAGTCTTTTTACCCTGGAATACAGCACTGAGGGATGAGCTGCCGCCAGGAGGAGAGGACACAGGAATCCTCCGGCCGAACCACACGTTTCAGGAGAGTGAGCCCAGGAGTCCTGAGCTGGTGGGAAGCTCAGAGGCTTAGAGGTTAGAAGGGTGACTGTGTGTCAGAGACTAAGTGGTCAGGAGAACCATCTCCTGTATGAATAACCAAGAAACACCGAATGGCGTCTCTGAACGTAAGCTCTGGTCTGTCTGACCTGGGATCAAGTTACAATTTATTCAATAAAGTGAGCATCCCAGTCGGGAGTCAGGAACCAATCCCAATAACATCAGTAACATGGGAATGCCACTGAAGAACTCAGGGTGTGGATCAGACAGTTGTGCAGTGGAATGTCAGCCATTCACATCCCAATCTCCCAGGGCAGGATTGTGGTGTGTGACGGACATCACAGTGTGACCCACTGTTCCCTCCAGCTGTGTGGTACCATTCTACCATTGATCAGCCTGTGTTTCATGTCATTAAAGTCCTGGAGAATGGCTTTGAAATAAGAATAATAGAAATAAGATTTACAAACAGAGTAACTTACAGCAACTCTTGACACTTGTGCAGAGCAGCAAACAAACGCTGAAGACCCTCCTCCTGAATGTAGCAGCTACTCAGATTCAGTTGTTTTATTGTGTCACACAGTCCAATGGCCTGAGACACCACAACACAGTCTATTGGTGTCAGTCTCAATGCTTTCTCTGAAGAGAAATCACCAAATGTCAGTGTGTGCACAGAGCCCAGTGTGAGCTGTGCCAGGGCTTGATTCTGAGACTCAAACAGGTAGTGGAGTGCGTTCAGCAACTTCCTTTTCCCAATGACGGTGTCTGTGTCTCTGGTCTGAGCTCTAATCTTTTCCTTCAGCCAATCGATCACCGCGCAGGTTGTCTGATGGGCAAATGACCCCAGAAATTCCTCCAGTGGCTGAGCTGCCCGTGGGGAGGAAAGACCAGCAACAAAGCGCAGGAATATCTCAAACCGTTGGTCCTCCTCCCTGTGAGCTTTATTCAGGTGTTTCTGCATATTTCCTGGAATTGCAGACAGGAACTGAGCGAGTGCGGCTACAAACTCCTGGATGGTGAGGTGCGGGAATGCGTAGACTACGCTGTGCTCTGAAGACTCTCTCTCCACAAGTTCCATGAGAAACCCAGAGAGGAATTGGGAAGGCTGGAGGTTATATTTGATCAGATCTTCATCATTAAAGACAATGTTTCTATGGGAGACTCCAGTGAAGGCCATCTCACCAATCTTCAGCATCACATCACGGGGGCTTTCCATCTTGACACTGTGATGTGTTAGGATGTGGTAAATGTAATAGGCGAATAGTTGTGTGACGGTCTTGGGAACTCGCAGTTTGTTACTGTGTTTCCGTGTAAAGAAGGGACCCAGAGACAGAGCGAGGATCCAGCAGTAGGACGGGTTGTAGCACATGGTGAACAGGAGCTCGTTCTCCTCCACGTGGCTGTAAACAGCAGCCGCCACCTCCTGATCTTCAAAAAACTTGTGAAAATATTCCCTTCTCTCTTCACCAACAAATCCCAGGATTTCAGCCCAGACACTGACCCGAGCCTTTGCCAGTAAGTGTAATGCAGTGGGGCGGCTGGTCACCAGCACTGAGCAGCCTGGCAGCAGCTTTTTCTGTATTAAACTGTACACAATGTCAGAAAGTTTACAACGGAATTCAGGGTCTGTGCACCTGCGCTGAGGCTCTGTGTCTCTCCGACTGTCAGCGAAATCAATCCTTGCCCTGAATTCATCCAAACCATCAAATATAATGAGCAATGTCTCTGGGTGTTTCCACAGCTCCTCCAGAACATCCCTGAGGTAAGGATACTGCTCCACGATCAGGCGGCTCAGTGTTATTCTGCAGTTTAGTCTGTTTAAGTCTCGGAATTTAAAAATAAAAACAAAGTGGAAGTGAGGATAGATTTTGCCTGTGGCCCAGTCATGGACAATCTTTTGCACCATGGTTGTTTTTCCAATCCCAGCCACTCCACTCACAACTGCGGAAGTCCCTGTGAAATTGCCAGATCCGCTTCTCTTGTAGAATTTTTTTATCGATGAAAATAAACCTCTTCCAAAGAAGCTGCTGTGGAACAGTTTATCAATTCGGATTTTTTCCAGCTCTCCCCGGAGCTGTTTCTGTCTCCACTCCTCGTGGTCTCTGCCTCTCGCCAGCAGCTCATGTTCTACCAGATCCCAGTCACGTACATCAGAAATAATTGTTAGCTCCGTGTAGCGATCAACCAACTGAAACTGCTTCACCTTCTCCTTTATCAGGATGGTATTTACTACCAGTTTTTCACTTTGTTTTAGTAACATCTCCTTGTGTTTTTGCTGAGCATCTTCAATTAGAGTAATCACATTGGGGTTAGACGGACCAAGAACATCTGCCTTTGGCAGCTTCTCAACACTATGTGAGTTTTCTCTTTGGAGGTTGCTGTAAGAGTGTGGAGGCGCAGTCACAGAGATAGACTTCAGAAGAGCTTTTAATGAAGTGAAAATTACTGACTGTGGAACGGTGGAGGTGCGCAGAAGAAGGAGGTTGTAGAAAGTCACATATTTAGAAAGGAGAGGGATGAATCAGGATATAAAGGGGAGACTGAGCATTCAAGCCAATCCGCCGTAGTGAGGGTGAATGTAAATTTTGTTGAGGATGGAGGTAATGGACGTGTGAATCGTAGTGCATGTAGGGTTGGGAGTAGCTGGGTTTGGATGAGTTGTAAACTTGTAGGTGGTAAAGCTGGAGGGGGCAACCAGGAGGATAACAATATAATCAAATTGATGTTCCTCCCATTTAACTGGCAGATTATTTGTAGTTTCCGTAAATCGCACAGAAAATGTCAAAGATTCAAACTCTGCATTTCAGAAATGAATCCATTGGTTACACCTTGAAATGGTCACATACCTTTAAGTGTGCTGGGTACATCTGGTACACTTTGGTCAATAATCACCTGGTTTACTAGACTGGCACCTGTTGGTATCGAGGACAACCATAAGTTATATTGATTTAGTTATCCAGGTTGCTTCAGTAAAATATGTAATTAATTTGGGAATGCATTCAATGTAAATGTATATTGTACCTTGCTCCTCTATTTCAGTCATTATTTTGTTCAGTTTGGGCAAAGTGTACCTTATTTTAACAAAGGTTTCCCACATCAGTCTTTGGGCTTGCGAACCTTTCCCCAGCGCCATGTTCAGAAGAAGTTTGGAGCTTTGTCTCCTCTGCCCACTGTGTGTGAGCTCAGTCAGTTTCTGCAGAGAGTGTGCATTATTAACAGTGGAAACGTGAGCTGTGGTTGTGATCAGCAAATGGCCAGTTCCATCGTGGTGTTTTCATGTTGGTTGAGGTTCCACAGGCACAGGTTGCCCTCCGTTACCCCAGCCACCTGGTCATTGTTCACATGTGAGACTTGGCAGTGAGTTTACTGAGGAGAGCATCACAGCCCATCCTGATCTCTCCTCACCCGCCTGTCACAAAGAGTGAGCTGGAGCTTTAGCCACAGCACCATCGGGTCAGTGTCCAAAGCAACAAATGCAAAGCAGTGATGCATGGAGATGCTTAACATTTATTGCATTAACCCGCAGCCACCCAGCCCCCTTCCTCCATCCCAGTGTCACTATGATTCGCTCCCTCACTTCCCATGCTCAAGCACGCCTCTTCAACCATGCGCTCGGTTAGTTTTACCTCCTCCCCACCCTCTCCTATTCAAACCCAGCTCGGTTGCCCTGCCATCATTATGAAGCATCTTGAGAAGTTTACCCAGTTGATGGATGCCATAGCAATGAAAACTGTAATGTGTTGCCACATGTTGAATGGATACACTTTGCACAATAAACATACTCACATATTTCACACAGGATTAGCTTATGGAAATCAGATAAACTCTTCCCATCTGACCACCTACTTGATATTCCTCCTGGCTGAAGTATTCCTTTCTTGTCAGTACTGAGCTGACGGTCTCCACATCTTCCTCGATGGCTTGTTCTATTCTGTCCCGGTAGAACTTAGTGAGTCTAAACAGCTCGTATCCGTCGTACAGGGCGAGAGTCTCATAGAATGTGAGCCTTGAACCTGTTGGTCACAAAACTGATAATAAAACTAATTTAATACCATATTGTACATTCACAGGACCCTGCTCGGGTCCTCACCCAACTGTCCAGCGCTTTGAGACGTCCTCTCGAGTGAAAGGTGCTCTATAAATGAAATTGTGTTGTTGTTGTGAAATACATTTCACTGTTGATCAGTGAGTGTCAATGTGGCTTAATGGCAGCGCACGCGACTCTCAGTCACAAGGTTGTGCAGTGAAACCCCACATCAGGCTTCAAAATCATGTACTCTAAGATAACGCTCTTACACATTGCTGGGGTGTGTGTGTGTTTGGTGGTGGGTGGGGTCTGGGGTGCGGAGTGCATTTTTGGACATGTGGTCTTTCAGGACTCTGCTGTGCGCACGCTGGCTGCTGTATTTCGCCCACAAAATATGCAATACACTTCACAGTGTATCCCATGAAGCCCCTTGAGATGTATCGAGATAGTCATAAAACGCTAAATTAATTACGTTATAAAAGGTGGACAGCTTCTTTGACTGTGCAAATGTGAGCGGATTTTCTCAACTTGCCTGTCTCACTTTGGTTTTCTTTGTGGTCTGTCAGTGGTGGGTTAGGATTGGGAGCCTGGGCCATGGTGATTCCAGGTAATTGGAAACTCTCCACAGATCACCTATAAAATGAAACGTATAGCAATGAGGTACAACCTGATACAGCATTCTGAACATCAGTAATAACAGAGGTAAATGCTGTCCAATTTATCAGTGGACAGGTACATGGTAATAATAATAATCCATGCATTTGTTATAGTGCCAATCACGTGCTTGAGACGGGTAATGTGATGGATGTGGAGGACGATGGTCCTGGTGATTGGCTATATGTGGGTTAGGATGGACAGCTATGGGTCAATCCTGATGCAAAAAAAAAATACTGTCCTATGTTAAACTTGTCCATTTCCGGCAGTGTCAATATCAAACTTCCCCTGCAGAAATTGTTCAGTCTGTTACAGTGTGCGAGTAATTTTCTCTTCCAGAATCTCGGGGCTTCCCATCCATCATCAGAGTAACACCAGTGTGATATTGCTTTCTCCCACTTCAATTTTCCCTTTGTTCCATTTCAGACACCTGCCCAATTGGGCACACCTACTGTGCTCTGCGTCTGATCATCTGTTCCTGCTATTTGAACCTGATGTGTGTAATAGTCAGTGAAACGTTATCAACGCCAATATGCAATGTTGACTTTTATGGATATTTTCAGGTAATGTAATTGTGCGTTGGGCTCCGTACTTGCTGACCTGGAAGTTAGGGTGAGTTGCCTTCAGCTGCTTAAAACTTAATAACATGAGAGTCATCTTAACAATTAATTTGCACTTATGGGGAAAGTGAAAGAGAATAGTGGCATTCAGTCAGGAAGTTGAAGGTTGAGCAATAAAACTTCTTTCTGACATGGTGAAAGCTATTGAGCAACATTCAGATAGATCCAGCTTCTCTACACCACCTCTGGATTCCAACTGGACTGAAAGCCTGAGATAGAGCGAGGAATAATCGATAAGCTGAGGAGCTTCAGCCACAAAAAGAGGCGACTCAGAGAATTCACCAGAACAATAGCAACAATAATATATAGTGCCATTGACGTGGGCAGTATTTCTGAGCATTTAAACTGTATTGTGGTTCCTGAGCTGATTTGTTTTTGTCAGCCGAGTTTATGATACGCGCAAAAACCACTCACTAAACTGAACAGTGTCCAAATAAATCTGACATTTCCATGCCTCCCATCTACATATGGGAATCCCACAGATAGATTGTTGAAATGGAATTAACATCTTCTCTCTGGAGGATTCCATCCTCTTCGTGGAGTCCTGTAGCTCAGTGGTTAGAGCACTCGCTTTGCAAGCGAGAGACCTGGGTTCAGTTCCAGGCAGAGGGCGAAACCTTGGGCAAGTTTTCTTACTCCACACAGAGCCTAATAATAATCGCTCCAAAAACAAAAAAATTATAAATTGGTCATTTTCTTTCCATGACTGTTTGTGGGACATTGCTGTGCGAAATTGGCTGCCGCGTTCGCCCACAAATATGGGACGTCCTCCCGACGTGAAAAGCGCTATATCAAATGCAAGGATTATTAGTTACCTAATTCCGGAGAGTACTAGGATTAGGATGGCAAGAATCAAGGCTTGTGGGAGCCAAGAATGTGTTTTGGGGTAATAGCTGACCAGCCAAACCGCAATATGGAAGGATTGAGGCAGTGGCTGACAAAAGCATCTGCTGCTCTCCTTAAGGCAGTGGAGAGGAGAGCAACCAGGATCATGGATAGTTTTAGGAGAACCAGCGACGAGCAAGGATTACACAAGCTCAGGTAAAAGCCATTCAGCCCGTCCAGTATGGCTGCTGCTAATATTCCACACAAGGCTTCACCATTGATCAACAATATTTCGGATCAATCAAGTTCATGAGTAAATTTTGGAGAACATTTCTCCCTTAAATGATGTCACGATGGTGAGTTAAATGTATTTAACAGATTACATTTAAATTATTCCATGATCACTGACTCCGAGTTTATTTAATAGCAGTAAACTTTCACTAACTACAAAACAACAAGTTGCATTTATCTTGGGCTCTTCGCATGGAGTGGCATCTCCCAGCGTTTAAAATCCGCAGTAACTTTACTGCTTTATTTCAGCCACAATCTGAGCAAATAAGAGACTCACCGTCTTGTCTCTCTGCTGACTGAGCTCCGGTTCCTGCCTCTGGTTCCCGAGCTTCTCAATCATGAGCTTCAGTGTTCTGGGCTGCACAGGTAATAACACACCTGGTCAGAGCCCAGCAGCTAATGGCTGGCAGTAAATCACAGCCTCGCCCAGTTCCCAAGGAGATTTCCACTGAAAATAATTGCTTATCAGTTATAAAAGTTCCGCTGTTCGGGATTAAGTGCCTAAGCACCAATTTACAATCGTTAACAAACGAGCATATAGGGAGGTTTGGTGATTATTTTTCCTGCACAGCTGGTTGTTTGGTTATGGAAAGCCCTGACGGGAGGGATGTTTCAGGCAGAATCCATGTTCGCTTTCAAAACATGTCTCGATATCGATCTGAAAGGAGTAAACTATCTAAAGAGGGATTTGCGAACAGAGCAGGGAAATGGGACGCAAAGGATTGTTATAAAAAGTATAAAAACCGAATAACCTTCTGTGCTGTACATCTCTATAGTTGTTTGTTTGTGGGGATGGTACAAAACGTTGGCTTCTGGGATTTTTCGAAAAATTAATCCGGAACGGTCCGAAAAAAAATATTGGGGATATTCGTTTTTTATGTTGTGTTAAATATTGTGGATTTTCTCTCTGATTTCCTCTTTTCCTTCTTTCTCACTTTCCCTCTTTCACACTTTCTCTCTGTCCTCTCTCAGTCATTTGCTCCCCCTTCTCGCTCCGTCTCACAGACACTCTTTCGCTCTCTCAATTCCTCTCTCCCTCTCTATTCCCCTTCTCTCACACACGCCTATCCCTCCACTCACACTCTCTTTCCCCTCTCACAGTCTCTCTATCTCCACTCTCTCGATCACTCACTCGCCCCTCTCCTTCACACTCTCTCCTCCCACAATATCAGTCACTTTCTTTCACTCCGTGTCTCTGCTTTCTCCCTGTCTCTCTTTCTTTCTCTCACCACTTCAACTCTCTCTTACTCTCTCACCCCTTTCCGTCAATGACTTTCCCACTCACATTCTTACCCACACTCTCACTCTTAAAAAAATTATCTCACCCTCTGCCATAAAGTCACTCACGGCCACTCTCTCACTGCTCTGTTTCCTCCACTCTCTCTACTTCTTTCTCTCAACCCATCCACTCTCCACCATTCGCTCTCTACGCCTCCGCTAACACAAACACACTCTTTCCCAAACTCTCAATCATTCACTCACAGTCTGCTGTCTCTCTCTCTCTCGCTTTCTCCCGTTCTCTGTTTCATTCACTCACCCACGCCCTTTCTATCACTCTCTCCCCCATTTCTGACAACCACTGTACCCTCCAACCCTCTGTCTCCCATTCATTTCTCGCGCACTTTATCTCTCCTTCTCCTATCATTCCAAGTGCTAAAAACCTGAAGTAACTTTACTGCCTTATTTCAGTCACATTCAGAGCAAATAAGAGACTCACCGTCTTGTCTCCCCGCTGACTGGGCTCCGGTTCCTGCCTCTGGTTCCCGAGCCTCTCAGTGATGTGCTTCAGTGTTCTGGGCTATACAGGTCATAACACACCCTGGTCAGAGTCCACAGCTAATGCCTGGCAGTAAATCATAGCCTCGCCCTGTTCCCTTGGAGATTGCCAGAGAAACTTAATGTTTACCTGCTCTAAAAGTTCCACTGGTCGGAGTTCAGTTCTTAAAGCATCAATGTAAGATAGAGAGATAACAAATTAGCAAATGAGGAGGTTTGGAGACTATGTGCAACTTCTCCTGCACATTTGGTTGTTGGGTTATGGAAACCCTGGCGGGAATGGTGTTTGAGGCAGAATCTATATTGGCTTTCAAAACATATCCAGATATAGATCTAAAAGGAATGAACTATCTACAAATGCATTTGGGAACAGAGCAGGGAAATGGGACTGAAAGGATTGTTATCAAAAAGTGCCACCACATCCACCATAAGCTGAATAATCTTCGTTTGTGCTGTACATCTCTATGGATCTTTGTTTGTGGTTGTGGAACAAAAGTTTGGCTTCAGGGAGTTTCAAAATACCGAATGGGAAAGGAAGAATAAACTTATTGGAGATGCCAATTTTTTTAATATTGTGGTAAATGTTGTGGATTTTGTCGCTCATTTTCTCTCTTTCCCCTCACACTCTCTCTGTATCACTCTCTCAATCACTCTATTCCCCTCTCCTTTTGTTTCTCTCACACGTTGCCTCCCTCCCTCAGTTACTCTCTCTCACACACACCCGTTCTCCCCACACGACATCATCCCTCTCTCAGTCTCTTTCCCCTCTCACACTCTCTCTATCTCCCATCTCTCTGTCACTCACTCCCCCTCTTCACTCTCCTCTTTCGCAAAAACTTTCTCCTCCCACACTCTCAATCATTCCCTTTCACTCTCTCTCTGCTTTCTCCCTCTCTGTCTCTTACTCTCGCCCCACCCTCCCCAGCTCGTCCTTCTCTTTCACTCCATCCACCCTTTCTATCAATCACTCTCACACTCTGTCTTTCTTCTATCAGTCTGAGTATCAATCAATCTGTCTCCCCCGCTGTTAAACACTCACTCTATCACCTCTTTCTTTCTTCCGTTCCCGAAACTTCTCTGTTTCATTATCTCACTACACACTCACTCTATCTCTCTCTTTACTCCATGTCCATCCACCCCTCTCCCCACACTGTCTCTCTCATTTCTTACTCACTCTCTTACCCACACACACTCTCTTCTCTCATTCTCTCACAATCATTCTCCATCAGTGCCCCTCTCCACCACTCTCACACACACTCCGTCTCATAATCTCACTCACTCAGTCACTCACTGCTTTCCCAATCGCTCTCTCCCTGAATCTGTTTCTTTCTCGCATGCCCATCCTTTCTCCAACACACGCTCCGCCATTTCTGTAAATTGGACTGTCTCATTTCTGAAGCACACTCTCCCTCTCTCCTCTATTCTGTTGTTCTTTCTCAATTTATCTCGATTCACTTCTCTTTCACATTCTGTCAATTTCTCTGTGATTATACGCTGCACCATTTGCACTATATAAAGCATTTGTTGTTGCGTAAGTTAATACAACAGGAAGATGAGTGACGAGTTCTGGTAATTATCCATTTGAGAGAGTGTCACCAATAAAGCTCGTCTTCAGAAACTCTACAGTATGCTGCAGAGCAATAGTTGGGAATCTATTTTCACATCCATCATCAGACTAACACCAACGTGACTTTGCCACTTCCCACTTCAAACTTACCTTAGATTCATTTTAACAACCCGCCCAATTCAGAGCATTCACTGGGCTCTCTATCTAATCTCCTGATCCTGATCTTTGAACCTCACTTGTGTAACAGTCAGTGAAACGGTATCATTGCCAATATGCAATGTTGCCTTTTATGGATATTTCCAGTTAATGTAACTGTGGGTTGGGCTCCGGACTTGGGACCGAGAAGAAAGTCCTTGAAAGTCAACAACTTGAGCACCATTTTTGTCAAAAATCATTTCCACTTCCGGAGAAAGAGAAATAAAATGGCGGCATTCAGTCCGTTTCATTGCAGACTGAAACATACTTTAGTCTTACTTCCTACAAGGTAAAAGAAAGTGAGAACCATTTATCAATACCCCAGCTCCTCTACAGCGTCTCCATATTCGGAGAAGACTGATCTCTCAAATTGGAGGGATGAATTTTAAACTATCGTAGGACAAACAGCGCCAAACAAAAGAGACGTCTCAGAGGAGGAAATAAAAACAATGCCAACAACAACTATAGAATGCCCTTCTAGTGGGTTGCAGCTTGGAGCATGTAAGCAGCAGTGTGGTATCTGAGCTGAAATTTTTTTGTCAGCCGAGTGTCTGTCCCACCGAAACCCGATCAACAAACCGAACATGATCCAAAACAAAGCTGAGTAACTGCTGGAGTCCAACCAACCAAAACCGCAAGATGGAAGGATTGAGGCAATGACTGACAAAAGCGTCAGCACAGATCCTTAATTTAGTGCAGAGGAGAACAACCAGTATGATCACCAGTGTTAGAGGAATGAACTATGAGCAAGGTTGAAACAAGCTGAGGCTCTTGCATTCATAGATGCATATAAAGTACAGCTCAGTTTTGGTCCGAGCGTCTGGCTGTTGATTAAATTGCACAGTAATATGTTAACAATGGTTCCGTTCAATCAAGTTCCCCAATGGATTTCGGAGACCATTTATTTCTTAAGCCATTCTTCGATGATTAATTCAAATAACAGCAACAACTTGCATTGATATAGCGGCCTACACGCCGGACAGTGTGTCGGAGAATGTTGGAGTGGTGGAGGACACTATGTGTGAGGGAAGGAAGAGGTGACCGTAAACACAGTCGTAAAGCGAGATCTTCCGTTTATGAAACAAATTATAATTTAACTCTTGCTCGTTCAGTTACTCCTGGTTTCCTTAATTACAATAAATGTTGCCCGAGCAACAACAACTTGCATTTATATGGGTTTTTCTCTCTGTGCGCTTACAACCTGGGATAATAGTATGACATTATTTCAGCCACAATCAGATCTAATAAGAGACTCACCGTCTTGTCTCCCCGCTGACTGAGCTGCGGTTCCTGCCTTTGGTTCCCGAGCCTCTCAGTGAAGTGGCTTCAGTGTTCTGGGCTGTATAGGTAATAACACACCCTGGTCAGAGTCCAGCAGCTAATGTCTGGCAGTAAATCATAGCCAAGCCCTGTTCCCTTGGAGATTTCCACAAATACTCAAGTTTACATGATTTAAAAGTCCTTCTGGTCAGGGTTCAATCTCTAAAGCATCAATTTCAGATAGTGAGCAAACAAGCAGATGTAGAGGTTTGGAGAATTTATTTTCCTGCACAGTTGGTTGTTGGGTTATGGAAAGCACTGGTGGGAATGATGTTTGAGGCTGATTCCAGATTGGTTTTCAGATCATCACGAGATACCGATCTAAATGGTGTGAACTATCTAAAAAGGGATTCGGCAAAAGAGCAATGTAAATGGGACTGAAAGGGTTGGCATAAGAACAGCCACTACAGCCAAACTTCTTCTGTGCTGCACATATCAATGTTTCTTTGCTCGTGGATGTGGCACAAAAGATTGGATACAGGGATTTTTTTAAAAAAACTGATCAGTAAAGGAAGGAAAAACATATTGGAGACGCCCGGTTTTTTATTACGTTAGATGTTATGAAATTTCTCTCATTTTCTGTTTTTCTTCTCACACACTCTCTCTTTACTCTCTCTGTCATTGGCTCCCCCTCTCGCTCTGTCTCACAGGCACTCTTTCGTTCTTTCAATTCCTCTCTCTCTATCCCACTCTTCTCCCACACCAGCCCTCCCTCCACTCACACTCCCCTTCCACTCTCATAGTCTCTCTCTCTTCGCTCTCTCGATAACTCACTCCTCCTTTTCTCCCTCCTCTCTTTCACAAACACTCTCTCCTCCCACAATCTTAGTCACTTTCTTTCACTCTCTGTCTCGATGTCTGTTTCTTTCTCTCACCACCTCTTTCCCTCTCAACCCTTTCTCTCAACTACTTTCCCCCTCACATTTGACTCACATTCTCACACACACTCCCTCACTCAATAGCTATTTATTTGCCTCTGCCGTACAGTCAATCACTGCCAATCTCTCACCGCTTTGCTTATTCCCACTTTCATTCCCTCTCTCTGTTTTTTCTCTCACCCCGTCATCTCTCTACCGCACTCTCTCTCCCCCTCTAACACACACACTCTCCTTCTCACACTCTCAATCACTCACTCACGCTGATTTTTCTCCCCCTCTCTCTCCCTGTCTCTTTAACTCATCTACTCTCTCTCTCTCTCTCTCTCTCTCTATCATTCTCTCCCGTATTTCTGTCAACCATTCTTCCCTCCATCCTCTCCCTCTCAATTCTCATGCGCACTCTAACTCTTCTATCCTCTCATTCCAAGTGCTTACGATCTGGAGTACCTTTAGTGTTTTGTTTCAGCCACAATCAGAGTTAATAAGAGACTCACCGTCTTCTCTCCCCACTGCTTGAGCTGCAGTTCCTGCCTCTGGTTCCCGAGCTTCTCAGTGATGAGCTTCAGTGTTCTGGGCCATAAAAGTAATAACAAACCCTGGTCACAGTCCAGCAGCTAATGTCTGGCAGTAAATCATAGCCTCGCCCTGTTGCCTTGGAGATTTCAACAGAAACTCAATGGTTACGTGCTATAAAAGTTCCACTGGTCGGTGTTCAGTTCTTAAAGCATCAATTTAAGATAGAGAGATAGCAAACTAGTAAATGAGGAGGTTTGGATAATATGTTGTCCTACACATTTGGTTGTTGGGTTACGGAAAGCTCTGGCGGGAATGGTGTTTGAGGCAGAATCCATATTGGTTTTCAAAACATGTCTACATATCTAAAAGGAATGAACTATCTACAAATAGATTTGGGAACAGAGCAGGGAAATGGGACGGAAAGAATTGTTATAAATGTGCCACCACATCCACCATAAGCTGAATACTCTTCGTCGGTGCTGCACATCTCTATGGTTCTTTGTTTGTGGGTTTGGTACCAAAGTTTGGCTTCAGGGATTTTTGAAAAACTAAACGGGAAAGGAAGAAATAAACCTATTGGAGATACCATTTTTTAAAAATATTGTGTTAAATGTTGTGGATTTTGTCGCTCATTTTATCTCTTTCCTCTCACAGTCTCTCTGTATCACTCTCTCAATCACTCTCTGCCCCCTCTCCTTTTGTTTCTCTCACACATTCCCTCCCTATCTCAGTTACTCTCTCTCACACACCCTTTCTCCCCACACGACAACAGCCCTCTCACAATCTCTTTCCCTTCTCACACTCCTTCTATCTCACCTCTCTCTATCACTCACTCCCCATCTTCACTCTCCTCTTGCGCAAATATTTTCTCCTCCCACAAACTCAATCATTCTCTTTTACTCTGTCTCTGCTTTCTCCCTCCTTGTCTCTGTTTCTTGCTGTCGCCACAACCCCACCCCCCACACACTCCCCAACCCGTCTTTCTCTTTCACTCCGTCCACCATTTCTGTCAATCACGCTCGCCCTCTTTTCTCACTCACCCTCTCACACGCTGTGTCTCTTCTATCAGTCTGGGTATCAATCAATCTGTCTCCCCCTCTGTCAAACACTCACTCACTGAGACGGGAATATCATCCGCTCCGAAACCGCTCAATGTTCCTCAATACATCATCACAGAAGTCATATCAGTTCGGACCACAAAACTTAATAATATTGTACACAGAAACACACACTTCCACTCTCTCTCTCTCACTCTCTCTATCCCTCACACACTCTCTCTCACATTCTCTCTCTCACTCTCACTCTCTCACACTCTCACACAGTCTCTCTCTCACACGCTCACTATCTCACAGTCTCTCTCTCACACACTCACTCTCTCACTCTCACACTCACTCTCTCACACAATCTCTCACAGTCTCTCACTCTCTCACACAGTCTCACTCACACACTCTTACTCTCTCACACCCTCTTACCCTCTCACTCTCTCAGTCTCTGACTCTCACTTTCTCACAGTCTCTCTCTCTCTCGCGCAGTCTCACTCTCTCACACAGTTTCTCTCTCACACTCTCACTGTCTCACACAGTCTCTCTCAGTCTCTCTCTCTCACACTCTCACTCTCTTAGTCTCACACTCTCTCACACACTCTCTCTCGCTGTCACACATTCTCACTCTCTCACACACTCAATCTCTCACACAGTCTCTCACTCCCACACAGTCTCTCTCTCACACACAGTCTCTCTCTCTCACACTCACTTTCTCAGAGTCTCTCACTATCTCACAGTCTCTCTCTCACACAGTCTCTCACACAGTCTCTCTCTCTCTCAATCTCACTCTCTCGCAGTCTCACACTCTCACACAGTCTCTCTCACACACTCTTACTGTCTCACACACTCTCACACTCTCACTCTCTCACACAGTCTCTCACTCTCACTCACACTCTCACTCTATCTCTCTCTCTGACTCTCTCACACAGTCTCTCTCTCACACTCTCTCACACTGTCACTCTCTCACACATTCTCACACTCTCTGTCACCGACACTGACCGTCGTCTCCGCCGCCATCACCACCTCCCGCGGTCCCGCCTCGCGCTCAGACAGACAGGCGCCGCGCCCCGAAACACCGTCAGCCCCGCGCCCGGAGACGGCACTGCGCAGGCGCCGAGTTCAAAAAAAAACCGTTGGCCTCGCGCTCAGGGACACCACTGCGCAGGCGCCGAGTCAGAGGGAAAAAGAGGCGCCAAAGTCAGGCGACGAGAGACACAGAGAGAGAGAGACAACCGACCGACAGAGGCGACTGAACCCATCGACCGTTTAAACCTCACACTGAGGCCTCCCGACGCCAATCAATAACCCACACAAACAATTCTGGAACTTTTTTACCCCAATGACAAAGGCGGATCCCGTCACTACAGTCATCCACGCACTTGATCCACAGAGAGCCCAGACATTGGGGCCTCACCCAAATATATTGCCCACAATACACACAGTGAGTTCACTTTACACTATATCCTGTGTTGCGCTTTAAGATGTGATGAGGCGCCATAACAAATGCAAATGTTATCAGTGTTATCTCTCAAATTACTGGTGTTTGCACTAACAGCTTCCGCTACAGGACTCCACCGATTATATCACTGCCTTCAAATAACACCTCCGGAAACCATAAGGGCACTAATGTTCAGCATTGGAAATAAATGAATAGATGTGGACGCTTTGGATTAGAAAAGATTCCATTCTGATCCAACACACATCAAACAGCCATCCAGCAACACCTCAACATTATACGGTTAAAACATGACAGGAGTTGTATCGCTTCAGATCATAGCATTTTAGATGACTTGTTTAATACAATAATAATATTAATTCTTGCATTTGGTACAGCGCCTCATCGCGTCTTCACAGAATATCCTTCAATGAATTGTCTGTGTTCTCTGACACTGAGAGCCAAGCGCTGGAATGGCATTGAATCGCGGGTTTACTGTGGCTTTTAGGTTTCACATCAACGTCAACGTGAAGGACAAATACGTCGAGGAGACAGTTCATGACAATCTCGTTCGTTTTGTCAGTTTCCGAGGGAGAAGGCAACCGGTGAAAACCTAAACATCTCAAGGATAGAACAAGAATAACATCACATTTGTACAGCAGCTTTCACATCGGGAGGATGTCCCAAGGCACTGGGCAGTCAGACCTGAGCTGTGGGTTGGGATTGGGGAGGGGGCAAAGCCATGGTCGTAGTGGAGGGTCTTGAGATGGGTCTTCAAGAAGCCAATGGAGAGGGCGAGGCAGAGGGACTGTGGGATGGAGTACCAGCGAGTGGGGCAGAATGGCTGAAGGCCGCCCGCTGGGTACTTGCGGAAACTTTGCTCTATTAACTAGTACCGCCTTATTCTCTGTTGTACCTTTTCAATGTGATGCAGATATCATGCAGGTTATTAAAAAAACACATACCTTGACCTTGATATAGCACTTTGCTGTTACGAAATTCCTCCTCCAAGTACCCACCCGCAATCCCTCTAACCTTTCGTGCAACCACCCAATTTACAGCCCCCCTTTCCTTGCCCCTTGGGGTTAAGCAGAGCTTTGCTGGACTGATCGAGGTCAGCTTCCTAATACATTCCATATTTTGCTGGAAATAATTTCACACCTCTGAGACAAAGAGCAATTAGATCCTTCAGCACAGATGTAAGATCATTGGAACACAGAAATTAAAGGCTGTAGCTTCAGACATCTGCCGAACTTAAGTCTGAGAAACAAGCAGATCGTGAAAGGCTGCTCAGACGTTGTCCATCTCTATCTATCTCTCTCTCTCTGTATAAAACTCGTGAAGGGTGGGGCCTTCCTCTGTGATAACGGGAGGTGGAGGTAGATACACACACAAAAAAAGTAATTTTGGAAGAGTTGGATTTGTGTTGAGGATCTGCACATTTCCCAGTGGAATCGATGTTGATTCTCCCAGTCTGTTGAATGGCTGTGGGCTGGTGTTTATTGGCTGCTCGCTGTTGTTTTGTGGCTGTGGTGGTGTTTAGTAGTTATGGCTGGTGTTTACTGGCAGGCGTTTGCAGCTGTTGTTTATTGGCCGTGTCTGGAGTTTAGTGACTGTGGAAATGTTTATTGGCTTCTAAATCGCGTCTCTTGACTTGTAGCGGGTGTGTGTGTTTGTCTGTCTGCGTAACTGTGATCGAGTATGTGTTTCTATGTTCATGCATATGTGTGATTGTGTGTCTGTATGTGTTTATATAAGTTTACAATGACGGCTATATTGTCTGATATTAACAGTGAGCACCTCAATATAGTCAGATATTTACAGAGTGTGTATATGTGTCTGCCTGTGTTTTCTGATCTGTATGAATCTATGTGCGAATCTATGCTATCATGTGTCTGTATCTGTTGTTGTTATAGAGGGTGTTTAATATATATAGCTGTTCAGTGGCTCTGGTTCTCCGATATTAATAGGGATCCACCACTATATAATCTGATGTTGACAATGTGTGTGTAGATCTGTATGTGTGTTTGTCTGTGCATCTGTTGCTGGTGTTCAGTGTCTGTAGCTGCTATTCAGTACCAACTCGCTGGTGTTTGGTGGCCGTTGTATAATGGCTACCAGCTGGTGTTTAGTGGCTACTAGCTGGTGTTTAGTGGCTACGAGCTGGTGTTTAGTGACAGGTGTTTAGTGGCTGCGGCTGGTGTTCGGTAGCTGCAAGTTGGTGTTTAGTGGCTGCGGCAGGTGTTTAGTAACAGGTGTTTAGTGGCTGCGGCTGGTGTTTAGTAGCTGTTAGCTGGTGTTTAGTGGCTGCGGCTGGTGTTTGGTAGCTGCAAGTTGGTGTTTAGTGGCTGCGGCAGGTGTTTAGTAGCTGTTAGATGGTGTTTAGTGGCTGCAATTTGGTGTTTGGTAGCTGGTAACTGGTGTTTGGTAGCTGCGAGCTGTTATTTAGTGGGTGCTGCCTGCTGTTTAATGGCTGCGGCTGGTTTTAAGTGCCTGCGTACTGGTGCTTAGTGGCTGCTATCTGCTGTTTGTGGTTGTTAGCTGGTGTTTAGTGCCTGCTATCTGGTTTGTAGTGGCTGTGGCTGGTGTTCAGTGCCTGCTATCTGGTTTGTAGTGGCTGTGGCTGGTGTTCAGTGCCTGCTATCTGGTTTGTAGTGGCTGTGGCTGGTGTTCAGTGGCTGCTATCTGGTTTGTAGTGGCTGTGGCTGGTGTTCAGTGGCTGCTATCTGGTTTGTAGTGGCTGTGGCTGGTGTTTAGTGCCTGCTATCTGGTTTGTAGTGGCTGTGGCTGGTGTTCAGTGGCTGCTATCTGGTTTGTAGTGGCTGTGGCTGGTGTTTAGTGGCTGCGGCTGGTGTTTGTGGCTGTTATCTGGTGTTCAGTGGCTGCAGCTGATGTTTATTTGCAGGTGGTTAATGGCTGGTGTTTATTGACTGTGGGTGGAGTTTACTGACTCTGACTGGTGTTTATTGATTGTGGAATGTGTTTAGTGGCTGCTAATTTGTGTCTGGCAACTCTTAGCTGGTGCTTTGCATGTTTGTGTGTCTGTGTATTTGATCGAGTATTTGTTTCTATGTTTGTACATATGTGTGTTTGTGTGTATCTCTGTGGTCTATATAATTTTACAATGACGGATATATTGTCTGATATTAACAGTGAGCAACTCAATATAGTCAGAAATTTACGGAGTTTGTATATGTGTGTCCCTGTGTTTCCTGGTCTGCATTAATCTATGTGTGAATCTATGCTATCATGTGTCTTTGTCTGTTGTTGTTATTGAGGGCGTTTCATGTCTTCCAGCTGTTCAGTGGCTCTGGTTGTCTGATATTAACAGGAAGCACCTCTATACAGTCTGATATTGACAATGCGTATGTAGATCTGTATGTGTGTGTCTGTGTATGTGTGTCTTTGTTCCTTTGTCTGTGTGTGTGCCTCTGTTGCGGGTGTTCAGTGGCTGTAGCTGCTCTTCAGTGCCAACGACCTGGCGTTTGGTGGCCGGTGTTCAGTAGCTAACAGCTGGTGTTTAGTGGCCGGTGTTTAGTGGCTGGTAGCTGGTGTTTGGAAACTGCTAACAGTTGTTTGTGGTTTCGAGCTGGTGGTTAGTGGCTGCTATCTGGTGTTTCTTGGCTGCTATCTGGTGGTTATTGGCTGCTATCTGGTGGTTATTGGCTGCTATCTGGTGGTTATTGGCTGCTATCTGGTGTTTATTGGCTGCTATCTGGTGGTTATTGGCTGCTATCTCTCTGAATCTATCTGTGAATCTTTGCTTTCATGTGTCTATGTCCGTTGTGTTGCAGTGGGTGTTTAATAGCTTCTACCTGTTTGGTGGCTCTGGCTGTCTGATGTTAACATGGAGCACCTCTATATAATCTGATGTTAATTGTGCGTACTTAGATCAGAATGTGTGTATGTCTGTGTATGTTCGTATATGTGTCTGTGATTCTGTCTATGTCTGTGTGCGCATCTGTTGCTGGTGTTCAGTGTCTGTCTGTTATTCTATGTCTGCTGCCCGGTGTTTAGTGGCTGCTCGCTGGTGTTTAGTGGCTGGTAGCCGGTGTTTATTGGCTGTTAGCCGGTGTTCAGTGGCTGCTAGTTGGTGGTCAGTGTCTGCGGGTTGTGTTTAGCGATTGTGTAAGTTGTTTATTCAGTTGCTAACTTGCGTCTGTTGACTTCTAGTTGGTGCATCATGTATGTGTGTCTCAATATCTGTGATCGTGTGCGTATTGGTATTTTCACGCATGTGTATCTGTGTGTGTGATCGAGTGTGTGTTTCTATATTCGCGCATATGTGTGTCTTTGTGTGTTCGTGCGTCTCTCTCTGTGTTTGTTTGTGTCTATATAATGATTTAACAATGACTACTTTATCGCCTGATACTAACAGTGAGCACCTCAATATAGTCAGATATTTAGGGAGTGTGCATATGTGTCTGCCTGTGATTTATGGTCTGTATGAATCCATTTGTGAATCTTTGCTTTCATGTATCTGTGTCTGTTGTTGTTACAGATGGTTTTTAATATCTTCCAGCAGTTTCGTGGCTCTGGCTGTCTGATATTATTAGGAAGCACCTCTGTGCAGTCTTATGTTAACACTGTGTGTAGATCTCTTTTTGTGTGTGTCTGTGTATGTGCTCCCGTGGTTCTGTGTTTCTGATTGTGCGCATCTGTTGCTGATGTTCATTTGCTGTGGTTGTTAATCTGTGCTGCAAACTGGTGTTTTGTGGCCGCTATCTGGTGTTCAGTGGCTGCCATCTCGTGTTGAATGGCTGCAAACTGGTGTTCAGTGGCTGTTGGCTGGTGGTTTTTGGCTGCTCGCCGGTGTTTATTGGCTGGTGTTTAGCGGCTGGTGTTTGTTGGTTGTGTCTGGATTTCAGTGGCTGTGGGTGGGGTTTGGTGACTGTGGAAGTGTTTCTTGGCTAATTGGCGTCTGCTCTCTTGTAGCTGGTGTGTGTGCGCGTTTCTGCGTGTGTGTGATCGAGTATGTGCGTCTATGTGTATGTTTGTGTGTTTCGCTGTGTGTGTCTATATAATGATATTAAGAATGACGGCTATATTGTCTAATATTAACAATGAGCACCTCAATATAGTCAGATATTTACAAAGTGTGTATATGTGTCTGCCTGTGTTTGTTGGTATGTGTGAATCTATGCTTTGATGTGTCTGTGCCTGTTGTTGTTTTGGATGGTATTTAAAATCTTCCAGATGTTTAGCGGCTCTGGCTGTATGTGTCTGTGTATGTGTGCCCGTGTGTTTGTGTTTCTGTCTGTCTGTAAGTGCGCCTCAGTTGCTGTAGTTCAGTGGCTGTGGCAGTTAATTTAATGCCTCCGAGCTGGTGTTTAGTGGTTGCGAGCTTGTGTTCAGTGGCCGGTGTTCAGTGGCTGGTGTTTACTGGCAGGCCTTTAGCGGCTGGTGTTTATTGGCTGTGTCTGGAGTTTAGTTACTGTGGAAGTGTTTATTGGCCGCTAAATCGCGTCTGTTGACTTGTCGCTGATGTGTGTGTGTGCGTTATTCTGATCGAGTATGTGTTTCTGTGTTTATGCATATGTGTGTTTGTGTGTCTCTGTGTCTATATAATTTTACAATGACGGCTATATTGTCTGATATTAACAGTGAGCAACTCAATATATTCAGATATTTACGGAGTGTGTGTATATGTGTGTGCCTGTGTTTTCTGGTCTGTACGAATGTATGTGTGAATCTATGCTATCATGTGTCTGTGTCTGTTGTTGTTATAGAGGGTGTTTAATATCTTCCAACTGTTTAGTGGCTCTGGTTGTCTGATATTAACAGGAAGCAACTCTGTATAGTCTGATGTTGACAATGTGTATGTAGATCTCTATGTTTATGTGTGTGTGTGTGTCCGACTGTCTTTGGTCCTTTGTCTGTGTGTGCGCATCTGTTCCTGGTGTTCAGTGGCTGTAGCTGCAATTCAGTGCCAACTGCTGGTGTTTGGTGGCCGGTGTTTAGTGGCAACTTGCGGGTGTTTAGTAGATACGAGCTGGTGTTTAGTGGCCGGTGTTTAGTGGTTGCTAGTTGGAAGCTGCTGGCTGGTGTATGTGGCTGCATGTTGGTGTTTTGTGTCTCGTAGCTGTTGTTTGTGGCTGTTGGCCTGTATTTATTGGCTGCTAGCAGGGGTGTAGTGGCTGCTCGCTGGTGTTTAATGGCTGCTAGCAAGTGTTTAGTGGCTGCGGCTGGTGTTCAATTGCTGCTCGCTGATGTTTAGTGGCTGCGGCTGGTGTTTAGTGACTGCTAGCTGGTGTTTGTGGCTCTTAGCTGGTGTTCAGTTGCTGCAGCTGGTGGTTTTTGGTTGCCAGCTGGTGTTTATTGGCAGGTGTTCAGTGACTGGTGTTTATTGGCTGTGTCTGGAGCTTAGCGGCTGTGGGTGGTGTTTATTGATTGTGGAAGTTGTTTATAAGTTGCTAAATTGCTTCTGTTGACTTGTCGCTGGTGCATGATGTGTGTATGTGTGTCTGTGTATCTGTGATAGAGTGCGTGTTTCTATGTTTGCGCATATTTGTGTGCTAGCAGGTGTTTAGTGGCTGCTAACAGGTGTTTAGTGGCTGCTGGCAGGTGTTTAGTGGCTGCTAGCAGGTGTTTAGAGGCTGCTAGCAGGTGTTTAGTGGCTGCTAGCAGGTGTTTAGTGGCTGCTAGCAGGTGTTTAGTGGCTGCTAGCTGGTGGTTTTTGGTTGCCAGCTGGTGTTTATTGGCAGGTGTTCAGTGACTGGTGTTTATTGGCTGTGTCTGGAGCTTAGCGGCTGTGGGTGGTGTTTATTGATTGTGGAAGTTGTTTATAAGTTGCTAAATTGCTTCTGTTGACTTGTCGCTGGTGCATGATGTGTGTATGTGTGTCTGTGTATCTGTGATAGAGTGCGTGTTTCTATGTTTGCGCATATTTGTGTGCTAGCAGGTGTTTAGTGGCTGCTAACAGGTGTTTAGTGGCTGCTGGCAGGTGTTTAGTGGCTGCTAGCAGGTGTTTAGAGGCTGCTAGCAGGTGTTTAGTGGCTGCTAGCAGGTGTTTAGTGGCTGCTAGCAGGTGTTTAGTGGCTGCTAGCTGGTGGTTTTTGGTTGCCAGCTGGTGTTTATTGGCAGGTGATTAATGGCTGGTGTTTATTGACTGTCGGTGGAGTTTATTGACTGTGGCTGGTGTTTATTGATTGTGGCTGATGTTTATTGGCTGCTACCTGGTGTTTAGCAGCTGCTATCTGGTGTTTTTGGCTGTGAGCCGGTGTTTATTGGCAGGTGTTTAGTCACTGCTGTTTACTGACTGTGGGTGGAGTTTATAGACTCTGAGTGGTGTTTATTGATCGTGGAAGGTGTTTATTGGATGCTAGTTTGGGTCTATTAACTCCTAGTTGGTGCTTTGCATGTTTGTTTGTCTGTGTATGTGTGACCGAGTTTGTGTTTCTACGTTTGTGCACATGTGTGTTTGTATGTCTCTGTGGTCTATATAAATTTACAATGACGGCTATATTGTCTGATATTAACAGTGAGCAACTCAATATGGTCAGATACTTACAGAGTAAGTATACGCCTCTGCCTGTGTTTGTTGGTCTGTGTGGTTCCATACTTTCATATGTCTCTGTTATTGCTGCAGAGGGTGTTTAGTATCTTCTAGCTGTTTAGTGGCTCTGGCTGTCCGACATTAACAGGGAGCACCTCTGTATAGTCTGATGTTAATAGTGTATATGTAGATCTGTATTTGTCTGTGCCTGTACTCCCGTGTTTCTGTGTGTGCGCATCTGTAGCTGATGTTCATTGGCTGTGGTTGTTAATCTGTGCCTGCAAACTGCTGTTTTGTGGCAGATATCTGGTGTTTAGTGGCTGCTACCTCGTGTTAAATGGCTGAAAGCTGGTATTCAGTGGCTGCTCGCTGTTGTTTAGTGGTTGTGGTGGTGTTTAGTAGTTATGGCTGGTGTTAGCTGGCAGGCGTTTAGCGGCTGCTGTTTATTGGCTGTGTCTGGTGTCTAGAGACTGTTGAAGTGTTTATTGGCTGCTGAATCCCGTCTGTTGACTTGTAGCGGGTGTGTGTTTGTGTGTGTCTGCGTATTTGTGATCGACTATGTGTTTCTATGTTTATGCATATGTGTATTTGTGCGTCTGTGTGTGTCTATACAATTTTACAATAAGGTTATATTGTCTGATATTGACAATGAGCTCCTCAATATATTCAGATATTGACGGAGTGTGTATATGTGTGTGCCTGTGTTTTCTGATCGGTATGAATCTATGTGTGAATCTGACCAATCATGTGTCTGTGTCTGTTGTTGTTATAGATGGTGTTTAATACCTTCCAGCTGTTTCGCGGCTCTGGTTGTCTGATATTAACAGGGAGCACCTCTATATAGTCTGATGGTGGGTGACAATGTGTCTGTAGATCTGTATGTGTGTGTATGTGTGTCCGCGTGTCTTTGTACCTTTGTCTGTGTGCGCGCATCTGTTTCTGGTGTTCAGTGGCAGGTGCCAACGAGCTGGTGTTTGGTAGCCGGTGTTTGGTTGCTGCGAGCTGGTGTTTGGTAGCCGGTGTTTGGTTGCTGCGAGCTGGTGTTTGGTAGCCGGTGTTTGGTTGCTGCGAGCTGGTGTTTGGTAGCTGGTGTTTGGTTGCTGCGAGCTGGTGTTTGGTAGCCGGTGTTTGGTTGCTGCGAGCTGGTGTTTGGTAGCTGCGAGCTGGTGTTTGGTTGCTGCGAGCTGGTGTTTGGTTGCTGCGAGCTGGTGTTTGGTGGCCGGTGTTTGGTAGCTGCGAGCTGGTGTTTGGTTGCTGCGAGCTGGTGTTTGGTTGCTGCGAGCTGGTGTTTGGTAGTTGCGAGCTGGTGTTTGGTAGCTGGTGTTTGGTAGCTGCGAGCTGGTGTTTGTGGCTGCGAACCGCTGTTTCGTGGCTGCTCGCTGGTATTTAGTGGGCGCTGTTTTGTGGCTGCAGCTGGTTTTAAGTGCCTGCTCGCAGGCGTTTAGTGGCTGCTATCTGGTTTGTAGTGGCTGTGGCTCGTGTTCAGTGGCTGCTATCTGGTTTGTAGTGGCTGTGGCTGGTGTTCAGTGGCTGCAGCTGATGTTTATTGGCAGGTGGTTAATGGCTGGTGTTTATTGACTGTGGGTGGAGTTTACTGACTCTGGCTGGTGTTTATTGATTGTGGAGTGTGTTTATCGGCTGTTAATTTGTGTCTTGCGACTCTTAGCTGGTGCTTTGCATGTTTGTATGTCTGTGTATTTGTGATCGAGTATGTGTTTCTATGTTTGTGCATATGTGTGTTTGTGTGTCTCTGTGATCTATATAATTTTACAATGACGGATATATTGTCTGATATTAACAATGAGCACCTTAATGTAGTCATATATTTACAGAGTATGTATATGTTTCTGCCTGTGTTTGTTGGTCTGTGTGAATCTATGATTTCATGTGTCTGTTGTTGTTGCGGATGTTATTTAATATCTTCTAGATGTTTAGCGGCTAGTGTTTCCAAGCTGCTAGCTGGTGTTTGGTAACTGCTCGCTGTTGTTTCGTGGCAGCGGCTGGTGTTACTGGCTCTGGCTGTTCGATATTAAAAGGTAGCACCTCTATATAGTCTGATGATAACAGTGTGTACGTAGATCTGTGTGTGTCTGCGTATGTGTGCTCGTGTTTCTGTCTGTCTCTGAGTGCGCATCAGTTGCTGGTGTTTAGTGGTTGTGGCAGGTAATCAGTGCTTCTTAGCTGGTGTTTAGTGGCCGCTAATTAGTAGCTGCTGCTGGTGTTTAGTGGCGACTGGTTGTTTTTTAGTGGCTGCTATCTGGTGTTTAGTGGCTGCTATCTGGTGTTTAGTGCTTGTTATCTGGTGTTTAGTGGCTGCTATCTGGTGTTTAGTGGCTGCTAGCTGGTGTTTAGTGGCTGCTATCTGGTGTTTAGTGGCTGCTAACTGGTGTTTTGTGGCTGCTATCTGGTGTTTAGTGGCTGCTATCTGGTGTTTTGTGGCTGCTAACTGGTGTTTTGTGGCTGCTATCTGGTGTTTAGTGGCTGCTATCTGGTGTTTTGTGGCTGCTATCTGGTGTTTAGTGGCTGCTATCTGGTGTTTAGTGGCTGCTATCTGGTGTTTTGTGGCTGCTAACTGGTGTTTTGTGGCTGCTATCTGGTGTTTAGTGGCTGCTATCTGGTGTTTTGTGGCTGCTAGCTGGTGTTTAGTGGCTGCTAGCTGGTGTTTGTGGTAGTTTTCTGGTGCTAAGTGGCTGCAGTTGGTTTATAGCGGCTGTGGCTCGTATTTAGTGGCTGCAGCTGGTTTATAAATGGAATCTTGTTGTTGTGTGTTTGTGTGTCTCTCTGGTCTATATAATTTTGCAATGACGGCTATATTGTCTGATATTAACAGTGTATAAACCGCGACTGTTGACTCGTAGTTGATGTGCGTGTGTGTGTGTTTGCGTATGTGTACTCGAGTATGTGATTCTATGTGTGTGCAAATGTGTGTCAGTGAATGTTTGTGTGTTTCGCTGTGTGTTTCTTTATAATGATTTTAAAAATGACGGCTATATCGTTAGATATAAACTGTGAGAACCTCATATAGTCAGATATTTACAGTGTGTTTATGTTCTGCCTGTATTTGTTGGCCTGTATGTGGTTGTGTGAATCTGTATCTGTGATCGAGTGTGTGTTTCTATGTTTTCGCATATGTGTGTCTGTGTGTGTTTGTGCGTCTCACTGTCTGTATAATGATTTTAACAATGACGGCTATATCGTCTGATATTAACAGTGAGCACCTCGATATAGTCAGATGTTTAGAGTGTGTATATGTGTCTGCCTATGCTTTGTGGTCTGTGTGAATCCATTTGTGAATCTTTGCTTTCATGTGCCTGTCTCTGTTGTTATTACAGAGGGTGTTTAATATCTTCCAGCTGTTTAGTGGCTCTGGCCGTCTGATATTAACATTGAGCACCAACATATAGTTTGGTGATAACAGTGTGTACTTAGATCTGTATGTGTGTGCGTCTGTGTATGTATATCCGCGTGTCTTTGTTTCTATGTGTCTATGCGCATCTGCTGCTGGTGTTCAGTGGCTGTGTCTGTTATTCAGTGTCTACAAACTAGTGTTTACTGCCGAGTAGCTGCTGTTCAGTGTCTGTGCTTGGTGTTTAGTGGCTGCTGGCTGTGTTTAGTGGCTGCTGGCTGTTTCGTTTGGCTGCTGGCTGGTGTTTAGTGGACACCCGCTGATGTTCCGTGGCTGTGGCAGTGTGTAATGGCAACGGCTGTTGTTTGTTGGCAGGTGTTCAGTGACTGGTGTTTATTGGCTGTGTCTGGAGCTTAGTGGTTTTGGGTTGCCGGCTGGTGTTTATTGGCAGGTGATTAATGGCTGGTGTTTGTTGACTGTGGGTGGATGTTACTGACTCTGACCGGTGTTTATTGATTGTGGAAGGTGTTTATTGGCTGCTAATTTGTGTCTACTGACTCCAAGCTGGTGCCTTGCATGTTTGTGTCTCTGTGCATTTCTGATCGAGTATGTGTTTCAATGTTTGTGCATATGTGTGTTTGTGTGTCTTTGTGGTCTATTTAATTTTACAACGACGACTATATTGTCTGATATTAACCGTGAGCACCTCAATACAGTCAGAAATTTACAGAGAGCGTATATGTGTCTGCCTGTGCTTGTTGGTCTGTGTGAATCTATGCTTTCATGTGTCTGTGTCTGTTGTTGTGGCGGATGATGTTTAATATCTTCTAGATGTTTAGCGGCTCTGGCTGTCTGATATTAACAGGGAGCACCTCTGTGTAATATGATGTTAACAGTGTGTATGTAGATCTGTATGTGTGTGTCTGTGTATGTGTGCCCGTGTGTTTGTGTTTCTGTCTGTCATTAAGTGCGCATCAGTTGCTGGTGTTCAGTGGCTGTGGCAGTTATTCAATGCCTCCTATCTGGTGTTTGGTAGCTGCTCGCTGGTGTTTATTGTCTGACAGCTGTTGTTTGTGGCTGCGGCTGATGTTTAGTGGCTGCGATCTGGTGTCTGGTAGCTACGAGCTGGTGTTTAGTGGGTGCTGCCTGCTGTTCAGTGGCTGCAGCTGATTTTTATTGTCAGGTGATTAATGGCTGGTGTTTATTGACTGTGGGGAGGAGTTTATTGACTCTGGCTGTTTTTTATTGTTTGTGAAATGTATTTATTGGCTGCTAATTTGTGTCTAGCGACTCTTAGCTGGTGCTTTGCATGTTTGTATGTCTGTGTATTTGTGATCGACTATATGTTTCTATGTTTGTGCATATGTGTGTTTGTGTGTGTCTCTGTGTGTCTATATAATTTGATGACGACGACTATATTGTCTGATATTAACAATGAGCACCTCAATATAGTCAGGTATTTGTGTGTATGTGTCTGCCTGTGTTTGTTGGTCTGTTGAATCTATGGTTTCATGTGGCTGTGTCCGTTGTTGTTCAGTGGCTGTGGCAGTTATTCAGTGCCTCCTATCTGGTGTTTATTGGCCAGTGTTTAGTGGCTGCAAGCTTGCGTTCAATGTCCGGTGTTTAGTGGCTGCAAGCTGGTGACAGTGGCCGGTGATTAGCAGCTGCATCTGGTGTTTAGTGGCTACTGTTTTTTTTTAATGGCTGCCAACTGGTGTTTTGTGCCTGCTGGGTTTTTAGTGGCTGCGAGCTGGTGTTTCGTGCCTGCTAGCCGGTGTTTGTGGCTGTCTCGCCGGTGTTTGTGGCTGCTATCTGCTGTTTAGTGGCTGCAAGCTGGTGTTTGTGGCTTCTTGCTGGTGTTTGTGGCTGATTGTTGGTGTTTATTGGCTGCAGCTGGTTTGTAATTGCTGTGGCTGGTGTTTGGTGTTGCTCAGTGACTGTGGTGGTGGTGTTTACTGGCTATGGCTGGTGTTTATTGGCAGGTGTTTAGCGGCTGGTGTTTGTTGTTTGGGTCTGGATTTCAGTGGATTTGGGTGGTGTTTCGTGACTGTGGAAGTGTTTATTGGCTGATAAGTCGCGTCTGTTGAAGTGCAGCTGGTGTGCATGTGTGTGTGTCTCCGTATGTGTGATCGAGTATGAGTGTCTATGTGTATGTCTGTGTTTCGCTGTGTGTGACTATATAATGATATTAACAATGACGGTTATAATGTCTGATATTAACAGTCTATAGTCAGATATTTACAGTGTGTCTTTGTGTTTCTCTGTGTTTGTTGGCCTGTATGTGGTTGTGTGAATCTATGCTTTCATGTGTCTGTGTTGCGGATGGCGTTTAATATCTTCCAGCTGTTTAGTGGCTGTAGCTGTCTGATACTAACACGGAGCACCACTGTATAGTCTTTTGATAACAGAGTGTATGCGTTTCTGTGTGTGTATGTGTGCCCATGTGTCTGTCTGTGCGCACCTGTTGCTGGTGTTTAGTCGCTGTAGCGGTTATTCAGTGGCTGGACGCTGATGTTTAGTGGCTGTGGGTTATTTTTAGTGATTGTGGAAGTTGTTTACTAGTTGATAAATTGCATCTGTTGACTTCTAGTTGTTGCAACATATGTGTATGTCTGTCTGCGTGTCTGTGATCGAGTGTATGTTTCTATGTTTGCGCATATATGTGTGTGTGTGTTTGTGCGTCTCGCAGAATATGATTGAGTGTGTGTCTATATAATGATTTTAACAATAACGGCTATATCGTCTGATATTGACAGTGAGCACCTCAATATAGTCAGGTATTTACGGAGTGCGTATATGTGTCTTCCTGTGTTTTCTGGTCTGTATGAATCTATGTGTCTGTTGTTGTAACAGATGGTGTTTAATGTCTTCCAGCTGTTTCGCGGCTCTGGCTGTCTGATATAAATAGACTCTATAGAGTCTGATGTTAAAAGTGTGCATGCAGATCTGTATTTATAATAATAATCCTTGCATTGGATATCGCGCTTTTCACGTCGGGAGGACATCCGAAAACAGTCGTAGATAACACCAATTTATTTTTTATTATTGCTTTTGATTTTGGAGGTGTTAATATTAGGCATGTGGAGTACGGAACTTGCCCATGGTTTCGCTCTGCCTGGAATTGAACTCGGGTCTCTCGGTTGGAAAGCGAGTGCTCTAACTACTGAGCTGCAGGACTCCACGAGTATTTGTGTATGTGTGTGTGTCTGTATTCCCGTGTTTCTATGTGTGCGCATCTGTTGCTGGTATCATTGGCTGTGGTTGTTAATCTTTGCCTGCAAACTGGTGTTTGTTGGCTGTGGTGGTGTTTATTGGCTATGGCTGGTGTCTTATTGGCAGTTGTTTAGCGGCTGTGTGTATCTATACATTCGTGTGTCTGTTGTTGTTGCGGATGGTATTTAATATCTTCTAGATGTTTAGCGGCTCTGGCTGTTTGACAGTAACAGGGAGCAACTCTTTATAGTATTATTTTAACAGTATATATATGAAGTGTGTGTGTCTGTACGTCCATATGTCTGTCTCTGTTGTTACAGATGGTGTTTAATATCTTCCAGCTGTTTAATGGCTTTGGCTGTCTGCTATTAACATCGAGCACCGCTATATCGTCTGGTGTTAAAAGTGTGTATACGGTTCTGTATGTCTGTGTATGTGTGCCCAAATATCTGTGTTTCTCTGTCCGCACCTGTTGCTGGTGTTCAGTCGCTGTGGCTGTTATTCAGTGGCTGGTCGCTGATGTTTTGTGGCCGTGGGTTATGTTCAGTGATTGTGGAAATCTTTTATGAGTTGCTAAATTGCGTCTGTTGACTTCTAGCTGGTGCATCATATGTGTATGTCTGTCTGCGTATCTGTGATCGAGTGTGTGTTTCTATGCTTACACAGATGTGTGTCTCGCTGTATGTGTTTGTGTGTCTATATAATGATTTTAACAATGACGGCTGTATCGTCTGATATTCACAGTGAGCAGCTCAAATTAGTCAGATATTTTCAGAGTGTGTATATGTGTCTGCCTGTGTTTTATGGCTGCAAAGCACCAGCCTGGAGTCAGTAGACACGAATTAGCAGCCAATAAATACTTCCCGCAATCAATAAACACCAGCCAGAGTCAGTAAACTCCACCCACAGTCAATAACTACCAGCCATTAACCAACTACCAATAAACACCAGCGAGCAGCTACTGAACACAAGCCACAACCACTGCAAACCAGATAGCAGGCACTGAACACCAGCTGGCAGCGACGAAACACCTGCAAGGAGCCACTAAATACCAGCCACAGCCACTACAAACCAGCTGCAGCTACCAAACACCAGCTAGCAGCCAATAAATACCAGCCGCAGCCAATAAATACCAGCCAGCAGCCACCAGCTAGCAGCCAATAAATACCAGCCGCAGCCAATAAATACCAGCCAGCAGCCACCGGCTAGCAGCCAATAAATACCAGCCGCAGCCAATAAATACCAGCCAGCAGCCACCAGCTAGCAGCCACCAAACACCAGCTATTAACCAACAAACACCGGCGAGCAGCCACAAACACCAGCTAGCAGCTATCAAACAACAGAAAGCAGCCAATAAAGACCTGCAAGTCGCCACTAAATACCAGCTCGCAGCCAAAAACACCAGTCGCAGCCACTAAACACCAGTCACAGGCAGCACAAACCAGCTGCAGCCACTGAACATCAGCTAGCAGCTACCAAACACAGCTAGCAGAAAAAAACACCAGCCACTAAACACCAGCTCGGAGCACTAAACACCGGCCACCAAACAACAGCTAATTGGCACTGAATAGCAGGTACAGCCACTGAACACCAGCAACAGATGCGCACACACAGACAAAGGAACAAAGACACTCGGACACACATACACACACATACAGATCTACATACACATTGTCAACATCAGACTATACAGAGTTGCTCCCTGTTAATATCAGACAACCAGAGCCACTAAACAGCTGGAAGATGTTAAACACCCTCTAAGCAACAACAGACACACGATAGCATAGATTCACACAAAGATACATACAGACCAGAAAACACAGGCACACACATAAACACACTCCGTAAATATCTGACTATATTTAGGTGCTCACTGTTAATATCAGAGAATATCACCGTCATTGTAAAATTGTATAGAGACACACAGATACACAAATACACATTTACATAAATATAGACATATATACTCGGTCACAATTATGTAGACATACACACACACCAGCTACATGTCATCGGACACGATCGAGCAGCTAACAAACACTTCCACAGTCACTAAACTCCAGACACAGCCAATAAGCACCAGCCGATGAACGCGGGCCAGCAATCACCAGCCATAACTACTAAACATCACCACATCCACGAAATAACAGCGAGCAGCCACTGAACACCAACCAGCAGCCATTTAACACCAGTTTGCAGCCATTCAACACGAGGCTGCAGCCACTAAACACCAGATAGCTGCCACAAAATACCAGTTTGCAGGCACAGATTAACAACAACAGCCAATGAACATCAGCAACAGATGCGCACACACAGAAACACGTGAGTACATACACAGACACACACAAATACAGATTTGTATACACACTGTTAACATCAGACTATATAGAGGTTCTCTCTGTTAATATCAGACAGCCAGAGCCACTAAACAGCTGGAACATATTAAATACCGCCTGAAACAACAACAGACAGACACATGAAAGCAAAGATGCACAAATGGATTCATACAGATCATAAAACACATGCAGACACATAGACACTCACCGTCAATGTCTGACTAAATTGAGGTGTTCACTGATAATATCAGACGATATAGCCGTCATTGTTAAAATCATATAGACGCACAAACACACAAAGACACACATATGCGTAAAGATAGAAACACTCACTCGTTCACACAGCCGCTAAACACCTGCCAATAAGACACCAGCCGTAGCCACTAAACACCACCACAGCCAATAAATACCAGCCAGCAGCCAATAAACACCTAAACGCGAGACAGGTGCCAAAAAACACCATCTTGCAGCCACAGAATAACAGCCACAGGCAATGCACAACAGATGCGCAACAGATGCACAGCAACAGATGCGCACAGACAGAAACACGGGAGTACATACACAGGCACACACAGAAATACAGATCTACATATACACTATTAACATCAGGTCCCTGTTAGCATCGGACAGCCGGAGCCACTAAACAGCTCGAAGATATTAAACACCCTCTGCAACAACAACAGACATGAAAGTAATGAAACACACAGACCAACAAACACAAGCAGACACATATACACACTCTGTAAATATTTGACTATCTTTAGTTGCTCATTGTTAATATCAGACAATATAGCCGTCGTTGTAAAATTATTTAGACACACAGACACACATATGCATAAACATAGAAATATATACTCAATCACAAATACACAGACAAACAAACGTTCAAATCACCAGCTAAGAGTCGCTAGACACAAATTCGCAGCCAATATACACCTTCCAAAAACAATAAAGAACAGCCAGAGTCAATAAACTCCACCCATAGTCAATAAACAGCAGCCACTAAACACCTGCCAATAAACACCAGATAGCCACTGAACACAGTCAAGCAATCAATAAACACCAGATAGGTGCCAATAAACACCAGCCACAGCCACGACAAACCAGTTGCAGCCACTAAACAACAGTTAGCAGCCACTAGACACCAGATAGCAGCCACTAGACACCAGATAGCAGCCACTAGACACCAGATAGCAGCCACAAACACCAGATAGCAGCCATAAACACCAGATAACAGCCACTAGACACCAGATAGCAGCCACTAGACACCAGATAGCAGCCAAGAGACACCAGATAGCAGCCACAAACACCAGATAGCAGCCACTAGACACCAGATAGCAGCCACTAAACACCAGCTCGTGGCCACTAAACACCAGTAGTTGGCGCTGAAGCGCAGCTACAGCCACTGAACAACAGGACGAGATGCGCACACACTGACAAAGGAACTAAGACACGTGGACACACACACACACACAGATCTACGTACACATTGTCAACATCAGACTATATAGAGGTGCTCCCTGTTAATATCAGACCACCAGGGACTCTAAACAGTTGGAAGATATTAAACACCCTCTATAACAATAGACACGGACACATGATAGCATAGATTCACACAAAGATTCATACAGACCAGGAACCACGGACACATACATATACACACTCCGTAAATATCTGACTATATTGAGGTGCTCACTGTTAATATCAGACAATATAGCCGCCATTGTCAAAATCATTATATAGACACACAAACACACACAGCGAGACGCACAGACACACACAGTTAGAAGCATAAACACACACAGACACACACATGCGAAAACATAGAAACGCACACTCGATCACAGATACGCAGACAGACACACACATATGATGCATCAGCAAGAAGTAAAGGGACACAATTTAGCAACTAATAAACAACGTCCACAATCACTAAACATAACCCACAGCCACTAAACATCAGATAGCAGCCACTGAATAACAGCCACAGTGACTGAACACCAGCAACAGGTGCGCACAGACAGAGGGTGTTTAATATCTTCCAGCTGTTTAGTGGCTCTGGTGGTCTGATATTAACAGGGAGCACCTCTATATAGTCTTATGTTGACAATGTGTATGTAGAGCTGTATGTGTGTGTGTGTGTGTGTATGTGTGTCTTTGTTCCTTTGTCAGTGTGTGCGCATCTGTTCCTGGTGTTCAGTGGCTGTAGCTGCTCTTCAGCGCCAACTGCTGGTGTTTGGTGGCCGCTGTTTAGCGGCTACGAGCTGGTGTTTAGTGGCTGCTTACCGATGTTTGAGGCTGTGAGATGGTGTTTGTGGCTGCCAGCCGTTGTTTGTGGCTATTAGCCTGTGTTTGTGGCTGCCAGGCGGTGTTTGTGGCTGCCAGGCGGTGTTTCTGGCTGCAGCTGGTTTGTAGTGGCTGTGGCTGGTGTTTAGTGGCAGATATCTGGTGTATATTGACTGCTTAATATCTTCGAGCTGTTTAGTGGCTCCGGCTGTCTGATGTTAACAGGGACCATCTCTGTATAGTCTGACGTTAATAGTGTATATGTAGATCTGTATTTGTGTGTGCCTGTATATGTACTCCCGTGTTTCTGTGTGTGTTATCTGGTGTTTCTGGCTGTTAGCTGTAGCTCAGTGTTGTCCTGTAGCTCAGTGGTTAGAGCACTCGCTTTGCAAGCGGCAGAATTGAGTTCAATTCAAGGTGGGCGAAACCGTGGGCAAGTTTCCTTAATCCACACGCCTTATAATAATCCCTACAAAAACCAAAACCAATAATAAATTGGTCATTTTCAATCTACAACTGTTTGTGGGACATTGCTGTGCGCAATTGGCTGTCGCGTTCGCCCACAAGTATACAGTCAACTCACTCTACAGTGTTTTCTGTGAAGCGCTTTGGGACGTCCTCCCGACGTGAAAAGCGCTATATCAAAATGCAAGGATTATTATTATTATTATTACATCAAACTCTCAACATGTGTTAATGTGTCTGTGGGTCTGTGCATGTCTGTGTGCGTGTGTCTCTGTCTGCGAGTCTGTGACTATGTGTGTTGACTTGTATCTGGTGTGTGTGTGTGTGTCTGCGTATGTGTAATCGAGTATGTGTTTCTATGTTTGTGCAAATGTGTGTCAGTGAATGTTTGTGTGTTTCGCTGTGTGTGTCTTTATAATGATATTAACAATGACGGCTATATCGTCAGATATAAACGGTGAGCAGCGCCATACAGTCAGATATTTACAGAGTGTGTATATGTGTCTGCATATGTTTTCTGGTCAGTATGAACCCATTTTTGAATTTTTGCTTTCATGTGTCTGTGTCTGTTGTTGTTACAGATGGTGTTTAATATCTTCCAGCTGTTTAGTTGCTCTGGCTCTCTGATATTAACAGGGAGCACCTCTATGTAGTCTGAATTTAACAGTGTGTATGTTGATCTGTATTTGTGTGTGTCTGTGTATGTACTCCCGTGTTTCTGTGTGTGCGCATCTGTTGCTGATGTTCAGTGGCTGTGGCTCTTAACCTGTGCGTGCAAACTGGTGTTTTGTGGCAGCTATCTGTTGTTTAGTTGCTGGTAACTCGTGGTGAATGGCTGCAAACTGGTGTTCAGTGGCTCTGGGCTGGTGTTTATTGGCTGCTCGCTGTGGTTTCGTGGCTGTGGTGGTGTTTAATCGTTAAGGCTGGTGTTTACTGGCAGGCGTTTAGCGGCTGGTGTTTATTGGCTGTGTCTGCAGTTTAGTGACGGTGGAAGTGTTTATTGGCTGCTAATTCGCGTCTGTTGACTTGTAGCTGGTGTGTGTCTGTGTAATTGTGATCGAGTATGTGTTTATATGTTTATGCATATGTGTGTTTCTGTGTCTGTGTGTCTATATAATTTTACAATGACGGCTATATTGTCTGATATTAACAGTGAGGAACTCAATATAGTCAGATATTTACGGAGTGTGTATATGTGTGTGTGCCTGTGTTTTCTGGTATGTATGAATCTATGTATGAATCTATGCTATCATGAGTCTGTGTCTGTTGTTGTTATTGAGGATGTTTCGATTCTACTAAACACCAGCTGGTAGCCACTAAACACCGGCCACCAAACACCAGCAGTTGGCACTGAATAACAGCTACAGATGCGCGCACACAGACAAAGGAACAAAGACACGCGGACACACATACACAGACACACACATATGCAGATCTACATACACATTGTCAACATCAGAGTATACAGAGGTGCTCCCTGTTAATATCAGACAACCAGAGTTACTAACCAGCTGGAAGATATTAAACACCCTCTGTAACAACAACAGAATCAGACACACGATAGCATAGATTCACACATAGATTCGTACAGACCAGAAAACACAGGCACACACATATACACACTCCGTAATTATCTGACTATACTGAGTTGCTCACTGTTAATATGAGACAATATAGCCGTCATTGTAAAATTATATAGACACAGAGACACACAAACAAACATATGCATAAACATAGAAACACATACTCGATCAGAATAACGCACACACACACACACACACACACACACACACATCAGCTACAAGTCAACAGACGCGATTTAGCAGCCAATAAATACTTTCACAGTCACTAAACTCCAGACACAGCCAATAAACACCAGCTGCTAAAGGCCTGCCAGTAAACACCAGACACTGAACACCAGCTCGGAGGCATTAAATAAACTGCCACAGCCACTGAACTACAGCAACTGATGCGCACTTACAGACAGAAACACAAATACACGGGCACACATACACAGACACACACCTGCCAGCAGCCACTAAACACCGGCTAACAGCCACTAAACACCGGCCAGCAGCCACTAAACACCGGCCAGCAGCCACTAAACACCAGCCTGCAGACACAGAATAACAGATACAGACACTGAACACCAGCAACATATGCGCACACAGAGATAGTCAGAAACACAGACACGTAGACGAACATATACAGACACATACACATACAGATCTACGTACACACAGTTAACATCACACAGTTATAGAGGTGCTCCATGTCAATGTCAGACAGCCAGAGCCACTTAACAGGTAGAAGCTATTAAACACCCACTGTAACACAACGGACATAGACACATGAAAGCAAAGATTCACATATAGATTCATAGAGACCAGAAAATACAGTCACACACAAATACGCGCTCCGTAAATATCTGAAGATATTGAGGTGCTCACTGTTAATATCATGTCGCCCTCATTGTTAAAATCATTATATAGACAGACACAAACACACAAATTGGGAGACACAGACGATGCCACAGCTAGAATTCAACAGATGCAATTTAGCAACTGACAAACAACTTCCACTAAACACTAAACACAAAGCACAGCCACTAAACATCAATTGGCAGACACACATACAAATCTACATACACATTCTTAACATCAGACTATATAGAGGTGCTCCCTGTTAATATATGACAGCCAGAGCCGCTAAACATCTAGAAGATATTAAACACCATCCGCAACAACAACAACAGGCACAGACACATGAAAGCATAGATTCACAGAACCACATAGAGGCCAACAAACAAAGGCAGAAACATAAACACACTCTGTAAATATCAGACTATATAGATGTGCTCCCTGTTAATATCAGACAACCAGAGCCACTTAAGAGCTGGAAGATGCTAAACACCGTAGATAACAACAACGGACAAAAAGACACATGACAGCATCATGTGTATTGTGTACGTCTACACACAGATTCATACAGACCAGAAAACACAGGCACACACATATACACACTCTGTAAATATCTGACTATACTGAGTTGCTCACTGTTAATATCAGCCAATATAGCCGTCGTTGTAAAATTAAATAGACCACAAAGACACACAAACACACATATGCACAAACATAGAAACATATACACGATCACAAATACACCGAGACACAAACATGCAAGACGCCAGCTTGGAGTCAGTAGACACAAATTAGCAGCAAATAAATCACCTCCTAGCATCCACTAAACACCAGCAGCAGCCACGAAACACATGCCAGCAGCCACTAAACACCTGCTCGCAGCCACTAAACACCGGCCACCAAACAGCTCCTATTTGGCACCGAATTGCAGCTACAGCCACTGAACACCAGGAACAGATGCGCACACACAGACAAAGGAACAAAGACACGCGGAGACACATACACAGACACAAACACATACAGATCTACATACACACTGTCAACATCAGGCGATTTAGTGGTGCTCCCTGTTAATATCAGACAACCAGAGCCATAAAACTGCTGGAAGATATTCAACACCCTCTATAACAACAAAAGATACAGACACATGAAAGCATAGATTCATGCAGACCAGAACACACAGGCAGATACATATATGCACTCCGTAAATATCTGACAATATTGAGGTGCTCACTGTTAATATCAGACAATAGCCGTCATTGGTAAAATCATTATACAGACACACACAAACATACACAGCGAGATACACAGAGACAGATAGACACACATATGCGCAAACATAGAAACACGCACTATCACACATACGCAGACACACACATCATGCACCAGCGAAAAGTCAAGAGAAGCAATTTAGCAATTTATAAACAACTTCCACAATCAATAAACACCACCCACAGCCACTAAGCTCCAGACACAGCCAATAAACACCAGTCACTGAACACTACTGCCAACAAACACCAGCCGTTGCCATTACACACTGCCACAGCCACGGAACATCAGCTGGTATCCACTAAACACCAGCCAGCAGCCAAACAAATCAGCCAGCAGCCAATAAACACAGCTAGCAGCCACTAAACACAGCTACCAGCTGTTGAGCACCAACTGGCAGCCACGAAACACCAGCTTGCAGATTAATAACCACAGTCAATGAACATCAGCAACAGATGTGCACGCAGTTACACGGCAGTACATACACAGACACAAACACATACAGATCTACATACACACTGTTAACATTAGGCTATATAGAGGTGCTCCCTATTAATATCAGACAGCCAGAGCCACGAAACAAGATATTAAACACCATCTGTAACAACAGACACAGACACATGAAAGCAAAGATTCACAAATAGATTCATTCAGACCATAAAACACACGCAGACACATATACACACTCTGTAAATATCTGACTAGATCGAGGTGCTCACTGTTAATATCAGACGATATAGCCGTCATTGGTAAAATCAGTATATGGACACACAAAGACACACAGTGAGACGCACAAACACACACAGACACACATATGCGAAAACATAGAAACACACACTCGATCACAGATACGCAGACGGACACACACATATGATGCACCAGCTAGAAGTCAACAGACGCTATTTAGCAACTAATAAACAACTTCCACAATCGCTAACCATAACTCACAGCCATTAAGCATCAGCGAGCAGCCACTGAATAACAGCCACAGCGAGTGAACACCAGCAACAGGTGCTCACAGACAGAAACACAGAAACACAGATACATGGGCACACATACACAGACACACACACATACAGATCTGCATACACTCTGTTAACACCAGACTATAGAGTGGTGCTCCCTGTTAACATCAGAGAGCCAGAGCCACTAAACAGCTGGAAGGTATTAAACAGCATCCGCAACAACAAGAGACACAGACACATGAAAGCACAGATTCACACAACCACATACAGGCCCACAAATACAGGCAGAACACACTCTATAAATATCTGACTATATGAGGTGCTCACAGTTTATATCTAACGATATAGCCGTCATTTTTAAAATCATTGTAAAGACACACACAGCGAAGCACATAAACATTCACTGACACACATTTGCACACACATAGAATCACATACTCGAGTACACATACGCAGACACACACACACGCACACCAGCTACAAATCGCGGTTTATACACTGTTAATATCAGACAATATAGCCGTCATTGTAAAATGATATAGACCACTGAGCAACACAAACACATATGCACAATCATAGAAACGCATACTCGATCACAAATTCACAGACACACAAACATTCAAAGCACCAGCTAGGAGTCGCTAGACACAAATTCGCAGCCAATAAACACCGTCCACAATCAATAAACTCCAGCCTCAGTCAGTAAACTACACCCACAGTCAATAAACAGCAGCCACTAAACACCTGCCAATAAACACCAGCTAGCAGCCACTAAACACCAGCTAGCAGCCACTAAACACCAGATAGCAGCCAATACACACCAGATAGCAGCCATTAAACACCAGATAGCAGCCAATACACACCAGATAGCAGCCATTAAACACCAGATAGCAGCCACCAAACACCAGATAGCAGCCACCAAACACCAGATAGCAGCCACCAAACACCAGATAGCAGCCACCAAACACCAGATAGCAGCCACCAAACACCAGATAGCAGCCACCAAACACCAGCTAGCAGCTAGGAAACACTAGCTCGCAGCCACAAATACAACCTATCAGTCACTAAACACCAGCTAGCAGTCAGTAAACACCTGCATGCAGCCATAAATGCCAGCTACCGGCAATAAACTCAAACTCAAGCTGGCAGCCCCTAAACATCAGCTACCAGCCACAAACACTAGCTTGCAGCCAGAACTCCAGCTGGCAGCCACTAAACACCAGCTAGAAGATACCAAACACCAGCTAGTAGTCACTAAACACCGGCCACCAAACACCAGCTAATTGGCACTGAGTTGCAGCTACAGCCACTGAACACCAGCAACACACACACACACACACATACAGACCTACATACACATTGTAACATCAGACTCTATAGAGGTGCTCCCTGTTAATATCAGACAACCAGAGCCACTAAACAGCTGGAAGATATTAAACACCCTCTATAACAACAACAGACACAGACACACGATAGCATAGATTCACACACAGATTCGAACAGACCAGAAAACACAGGCACACACATATACACTCTCTGTAAATATCTGAATATATTGAGGTGCTCACTGTTAATATCAGACAATATAGCCGTCAAATTTTACAATGTAAAATTATATAGACACACACAAACATACATGTGCATAAACATAGAAACACATACTCGATCACAATTACGCAGACACACACACACCAGTTACAAGTCAACAGACGCGATTTAGCAGCCGATAAACACTTCCACAGTCACTAAACTGCACACACAGCCAATAAACACCAGGCGCTAAACGCCTGCCAGTAAACACCAGCCATAACTACTAAACACCACCACGAAACAACTGCTAGCAGCCAATAAACACCAGCCCGCAGCCACTGAACACATAGAAACATAGAAACACATACTCAATTACACGTACGCGCACACCAGCTACAAGTCAACAGACGCGGTTTATACACTGTTAATATCAGATAATAGAGCCGTCATTGTAAAATTATATAGACCACAGAGACACACAAACACACATATGCACAAACATAGAAACACAAACTCAATCACACATACAAAGACACACAAACATGCAAATCACCAGCTTGGGTCGCAAGACACAAAGTAGCAGCCAATAAACTACTTCCACAATCAATAGACACCGGTCAGAGACAATAAACTCCACCCACAGTTAATAACCAGCAGCCAATAAACACCGTCTAGCAGCCAAAAATCACCAGCTCGCAGCCACTGAACACCAGTTTGCAGCCATTCAACACGAGGTGGCAGCCACTAAACACCAGAGAGCTGCCACAAAACACCAGTTTGCAGACACAGATCAACAACCACAGCCAATGAACATCAGTAACAGATGCGCACACACAGAAACACGCGAGCACATACACAGACACACACAAATGCAGATCTGCATACACACTGTTAACATCAGACTACATAGAGGAGCTCACTATCAATATCAGACAGCCAGAGCCACGAAACAGCTAGAATATATTAACACAATAATATAATAATAATCCTTGCATTTTGATACAGCGCTTTTCACGTCGGAAGGACGTCCCAAAGCGCTTCACACAAAACACTGTAGAGTGAGCTGACTGTATACTTATGGGCGAACGCGGCAGCCAATTGCGCACAGCAATGTCCCACAAATAGTTGTAGATTGAAAATGACCAATTTATTATTGTTTTTGGTTTTTGGAGGGATTATTATTAGGCTCTGTGTGGAGTAAGGAAACTTGCTCACGGTTTCGCCCTGTGCCTGGAATTGAACTCACTTCTCTCGCTTGCAAAGCGAGTGCTCTAACCACTGAGCTACAGGACTACACTGAGCGACAGCTAACAGCCAGAAACACCAGATAGCAGACACTAAACACCAGCCGCAGCCACTAAACACCAGCGAGCAGCTTCCAAACACCTGCTGGTAGCCACTAAACGCAAGCTTAGTGGCTACTGAACACAGGCCACCAAACAACAGTTAGTTGCACTGAATAGCAGCTACAGCCACTGAACATCCGCAACAGATGCGCACACACAGACAAAGAAACAAAGACACGCGGACACACATATACACACACACATATACAGATCCACATACATATTGTCAACATCAGACTGTATAGAGGTGGATCCCTTTTAATATCAGAGAACCAGAGCCACTAAACAACTGGAAGATGCTAAACACCCTCAATAACAACAACAGACACAGACTCACGATAGCATAGATTCACACATAGATTCTTACAGACCAGGAAACACAGGCACACACATATACACACTCCGTAAATATCTGACTATACTGAGTTGGTCACTGTTAATATCAGACAATAGCCGTCATTGTAAAATTATATAGACACAGAGACACACAAACACACATTTGCATAAACATAGAAACACATACTCGATCAGAATAACGCGATTTAGAAGCCACTAAACACTTCCACAGTCACTAAACTCCAGACACAGCCAATAAACACCAGCCGTTGAACGCCTGCCAGAAACACCAGCCATAACTACTAAACACCACCACATCAACGAAACAACAGCGATAAGCCAATAAACACCAGCCCACAGCCACAGAACACCAGTTTGCAGCCATTCTACACGAGGCGGCAGCCACTAAACACCAGTTTACAGGCACAGAATAACAACCACAGCCAATGAACATCAGCAACAGATGCGCACACACAGAAACACGGGAGTACATACAGACACACACAAATAATGATCTGCATACACACTGTTAACTTCAGACTATATAGAGGTGCTCCCTGTTAATATCAGAGAGCCAGAGCCACTAAACTGCTGGAAGATATTAAACACCACCTGTAACAACAACAGACAGACACATGAAAGCAAAGATGCACAAATGGATTCATACAGATCATAAAACACATGCAAACACATAGACACTCTCCGTAAATATCTGACTAAATTGAGGTGTTCACTGTTAATATCAGACGATATAGCTGTCATTGTTAAAATCATTATATAGACACAAACATATACAGCGAGACGCACAAACACGCAGACACACATATGCGTAAATATAGAAACACTCACTCGTTCACCAAGCCGCTAATAAACACCTGCCAATAAAACACCAGCCGTAGCCACTAAACACCACCACAGCCAAAAACACCACCACAGCCAATAAACACCAGCTTGCATACACTGAACACGAGCTGGAAGCCACTAAACACCATTTAGCTGCTACAACAACAGACACAAAACATCAAATCAAAGATTCACGCATAGATTCATACAGATCAGAAAACACATATACGCTCTCCGTAAATATCTGACCATATTGAAGTGCTCACTGTTAATATCAGACGATATAGCCGTCATTGTTAAAATCATTATATAGACACACATACAATCACACACAGCGAGACCCAAAAACGCACACAGTGAGACGCACAAACACACATATCCGCAAACATACCAAACACACACTCGATCACAGATACGCAGACAGATACACACATATTAGGCATCAGCTAGAAGTCAACAGATGCAATTTAGCAACTAGTAAACAACATCCGCAATCACTAAGCATAACCCACAGCCACTAAACATCAGCGACCAGCCACTGAATAACAGGCACAGCGACTGAACACCAGCAACAGGTGCGCACAGACAGACGCACAGAAACTCAGACACATGGGAACACATACACAGATACAGAACTGCATACACGCTGTTAACAAAAGACTATACAGTGGTGCTCCGGGTTAGTATCAGACAGCTACAACCACTAAACAGCTGGAAGATATTAAACGCCATCCGCAACACAGACACATAGATTCACACAACCACAAACATCGGCTAGCAGCCACAAAACACCAGTTAGCAGCCACAAAACACAAGGTAGCAGCCAAAAAACACAAGGTAGCAGACAGAAACACCGGCTAGCAGCCACAAAACACCAATTAGCAGCCAGAAACACTAGGCTAGCAGCCACGAAACACCAGCTAGCAGCCACAAAACACCAATTAGCAGCCAGAAACACTGGCTAGCAGCCACGAAACACCAGCTAGCAGCCACAAAACACCAATTAGCAGCCACAAAACACCAGTTAGCAGCCAAAAACACCTGCTAGCAGCCACAAACACAAGCGAGCAGGCACTAAACACCAGCAAATAGCCACAAACACCAGCTAGCAGCCACAAAACACCGGTAAGCAGGCACTAAACACCAGCGAGCAGCCACGAAAAAGCAACCAGTAGCCACTAACCACCAGAAACAGCTACTAATCACCGGCAACTGAACACCAGCTTTCAGCCACTAAACACCGGCCAACAGCCACGAATCACCAGCTCGCAGCTTACAAACACCAGGTAGCAGCTACCAAACACAAGCGAGCAGCCACTAAACACCAGATAGCAACCACTAAACACCGTCCACTAAACACCAGCTCGTAGCCACTAAGCAGCGGCCACCAAACACCAGCAGTTGGCGCTGAAGAGCAGCTACAGCCACTGAACACCGGCAACAGATGCGCACACACTGACAAAGGAACAAAGACACACATACACACACACACATACACACATACAGCTCTACATACACATTGTCAACATAAGACTATGTACAGCTGCTCCCTGTTAATATCAGACCACAAGAGACACTAAACATTTGGAAGATATTAAACACCCACTGTAACAACAATAGGCACAGACACATGATAGCAGAGATTCACACAAAGATTCATACAGACCAGCAAACACAGGCACACACATAGACACACTCCGTAAATATCTGACTATATTGAGGTGCTCACTGTTAATATCAGAGAATATAACCGTCATTGTAAAATGACGCTTATACACACATACACACACAGACACACAAATACACATTTGCATAAACATAGACATACATACTCGATCTCAATTATGCAGACACTCACACACACTCAGATACATGTCATCGGACACGATCGAGCAGCCAACAAACACTTCCACAGTCACTAAGCACCAGACACAGCCGCTGAACGCCTGCCAGTAAACACCAGCCATAATTACTGAACATCACCACATCCACGAAATAACAGCGAGCAGCCAATACACACCAGCACACAGCCACTGAACACCAGCTTACAGCCCTTCAACTCGAGATGGCAGCCACTAAACACCAGATAGCTGTCACAAAACACCAGTTTGCAGGAACAGATTAACAACCACAGCCAATGAATATCAGCAACAGATGCGCACACACAGAAACACAGGAGTACACACACAGACCCACATAAATACAGATCTACACACACACTGTTAACATCAGACCATAAAGAGGTGCTCCCTGTCGATATCAGACAGCCAGAGCTACTGAACAGCTGGAACGTATTAAACACCATCTGTAAAAACAACAGACACAGACATGAAAGCAAAGATTTACAACTGGATTCATACGGACCATAAAACACAGGCAGACACATATACACACTGTAAATATCTGACTAATTTGAGGTACTCACTGATAATATCAGACGATATAGCCGTGATTGTTAAAATCATTATATAGACACACAAACACACACAGCGAGACGCACAAACACACACAGACACACATATGCGAGAACATAGAAACACACACTCGATCACAGATACACAGATAGACTAACACACATGATGCACCAGCTAGAAGTCAACAGACGCTATTTAGCAAATAATAAACAACTTCCACAATCGCTAACCATAACCCACAGCCACTAAACATCAGCGACCAGCCACTGAATAACAGCCACAGCGACTGAACACCAGCAGCAGGTGCGCACAGACAGACACACAGAAACACCGATACATGGGCACATATACACAGACATTAAGATCTGCATACCCTGTGTTAACATCAGACTATACAGTGATGCTCCCTGTTAATATCAGCGAGCCAGAGCCACTAAACAGCTGGAAGATATTAAACACCATCCGTAACAACAGACAGACACATGAAAGCATAGATTCACACCACCACATACAGGCCAACAAACACAGGCAGACACATAAACACACTCTGGAAATATCTGACTATATTGAGGTGCTCATTGTTAATATCAGACGATACAGCCATCATTGTTAAAATCATTATATAGACATACACAGCGAAACACACAAATATTCACTGACACACATTTGTACACACATAGAAAAACATACTCTATCACACATACGCAGACACAAACACACATGAACACCAGCGACAATCAACAGTCGCGATTTAGCAGCCAATAAACATTTCCACAATCACTTGGCACCACATCCAACCAACAAACACCAGCCGCTAAACACCTGTCAATACACACAAGACGTAGCCAGTAAACACCACCCACAGCTTCGAAACAGCGAGCAGCAAACAAACACTAGTCCACAGCCACTGAACACATTGTTAACATCAGACCATATCAAGGTGCTCCCTGTTAATATCAGACGGCCAGAGCCACTAAATAGCTGGAAGATATTACACACCATCTGCAACAACAACAGACAGACACATGAAAGCAAAGCTTCACAAATGGATTCATACTGACCAAAAAACACAGGCAGACACACATACACGCTCTGTAAATATCTGACTATATTGAGGTGCTCACCGTTTATTTCAGACGATACTGCCCTCATTGTTAAATCATATTATATAGACACACAAACACACACTGTGTGACACACAAACACACACAGATACACATATGCGAAAACATAGAAACACACACTCGATCACAGATACGCAGACAGACACACATACCATGCACCAGATGGAAATCAACAGACGCAATTTAGCAACTAATAAACAACTTCCACAATCAGTAAACATAACCCACAGCCAATAAACATCAGCGAGCAGCTACTGAATAACAGCCACAGCGACTGACCACCAGCAACAGGTGCGCACAGACAGACATACAGAAACACAGATACATGGACACATACACACAGACACACACACATAATGCTGTGCATACACTCTGTTAACACCAGACTACACAGTGGTGCTCCCTGTTAATATCATATAGCCAGAGACACTAAACAGCCTTAAGATATTAAGCACCATCCGCAACAACAAGAGACACAGACACATGGAAGCATAGATTCACACAATCACAAACAGGCCAACAAACACAGGCAGACAAATAAACACACTCTGTAAACATATATGGAGGTGCTCACAGTTTATACCTGACGATATAGCCGTCATTGTTAAAAAATCAATATAAAAGACACACAGCGAAACACACAAATATCCACCGAACACACATTTGCACATACATAGAAACACAATACTCGGTTACACATACGCAGACACACACATGTCAACAAGCTACGAGTCAACGGTCGCGGTTTATACACTGTTAATATCAGCTAATATAGCCGTCATTGTAAAATTATATGGACCACAGAGACACACGAAAACGCATGTGCACAAACGTAGAAACACAAACTCAATCACACATACACAGGCACACAAATTAATGCAAAGCCACCAACTAGGAGTTCGCTGACACAAATTAGCAGCTAATGAACAACTTCCACAATCAAAAACACCGGTCAGAGTCAATAAACTCCACCCACAGTCAACAAATACCAGCCACTAAACACGTGCCATAAATACTGCTCGCAGCCACTGAACACCAGTTTGCATACATGCAACACGAGATGGCAGCCACTAAATACCAGATAGCTGCCACAAAACACCAGTTTGCAGGCACAGATTAGCAAACACAGCCAATGAACATCAGGAACAGATGCGCACACACACAAACACGGGAGCACATACACAGACAACACATACAGATCTACATACACACTGTTAACATCAGAATATATATAGAGGTGCTCCCTATTAATATCAGACAGCCAGAGCCACGAAACAGCTGGAAGATATTAAACACCATCTGTAACAACAACAGACACAGACACATGAAAGCAAAGATTCACAAATAGTTTCAAACAGACCATAAAACACATGCAGACAAATATACACACTCTGTATATATCTGACTGCTTTGAGGTGCTCAATAACACCTTCCAGAATCAATAAACATGGGTCAGAGTCAATAAACTCCACCCACAGTCAATAAACACCAGCCACTAAACACCTGCCAATAAACACCACTCGCAGCCAAAAACACCAGCTCGCAGCCAAATGAACACCAGCTGCATACATGCAACACGAAGATGGCAGCCACTGAACACCAGATTGCTGCCACAAAACATCAGTTTACAGACACAGATTAACAAACACAGCCAATGAACATCAGCAACAGATGCGCACACACAGAAACACAGAAACACGGGGAGTACATACACAATCACACACACATACAGATCTGCATACGCACTATTAACATCAGCCAATTGCGCACAGTAATTTCTCACAAACAGTTGTGGATTGAAAATGACCAATTTTTCATTGTTTTTGGTTTTTGGAAAGGATTATTATTAGGCTCTGTGTGGAGTAAAGAAACTTGCCCAAGGTTTCGCTCTGCCTGAATTGAACTCAGGTCTCTCGCTTGCAAAGCGAGTGCTCTCCGACTGAGCTACAGGACTCCATCTGTAACAACAACAGACACAGACACATGAAAGTACAGATACAAACAGACCAACAAAACAGGCAGACACATATACACACTCTATAAATATCTAACTATATTGAGGTGCTCACTGTTAATATCAGACATGCAGCCGTCATTGTAAAATTATAGACACATAATACACGCAAATACACACATGCAGAAATACAAGAAACACATACTCGATCACAAATACACAGACACACAAACATTCAAAGCACCAGCTCGGAGACACAAATTCGCAGCCAATAAAAACGTTCCCACAATCAATAAACTCCAGCCAGAGTCAATAAACAGCAGCCACTAAACGCTTGCCTATGAATACCAGATAGCAGACAAAAACCACCAGCTTGCAGCCAGTGAATACCAGCTAACAGACATAACAAATAGGCAAGCCACTAACCACCAGCCAGTAGCCACTAACCACCAGCTCGTAACACTAAACACGGTCAC
>NW_024704890.1:0-74408 GCF_018977255.1 Callorhinchus milii
CCTTGCACAAACACAACTTTGCGCAAACACTGCCTTGCGCAAACACACCTTTGCGCAAACAATGCCCTGCGCAAACACACCTTTGCGCAAACACTCCGTGCGCAAACACAACCTTGAGCAAACACACCTTTGCGCAAACACTGCCGTGCGCAAACACCGCCGTGCGCAAACACCGCCGTGCGCAAACACCGCCGTGCGCAAACAATGCCGTGCGCAAACACTGCCGTGCGCAAACACAGCCTTGCGAAAACACAGCCTTGCGCAAACACAGCCTTGCGCAAACACAGCCTTGCGCAAACACTGCCTTGCGCAAACACAACCTTGAGAAAAACACAACCTTGCGCAAACACACCCGTGCGCAAACACAGCGTTGCGCTAACACATCCTTGCGCAAACAGCCGTGCACAAACACAGCCGTGCGCAAACACAGCCGTGCGCAAACACAGCCATGTGCAAACACAGCCGTGCGCAAACACTGCCTTGCTCAAACACTGCCTTGCGCAATCACTGCCTTGCGCAAACACTGCCTTGTGCAAACACTGCCTTGCGTGCACAAACACTGCCTTGCGCAAACACTGCCTTGCGCAAAAAATGCCCTGCGCAAACAATGCCCTGCGGAAACACCGTGCACAAACACACCTTTGCGCAAAAACTCCGTGCACAAACACGGCCTTGAGCTAACACTGCCTTGCGCAAACACAACCTTGAGAAAAACACAACCATGCGCAAACACACCCGTGCGCAAATACAGCCGTGCGCAAACACAGCCGTGCGCAAACACAGCCATGCGCAAACGCTACCTTGCGCAAATGCTGCCTTGCGCAAACACTGCCTTGCGCAAATACTGCCTTACGCAAACAATCGCTTGCGCAAACCATCTCTTGCGCAAACAATCCCTTGCGCAAACAATTCCTTGCGCAAACAATCTCTTGGGCAAACACAACCTAGCGCAAACACTCCATTGCTCAAACACTGCCTTGCGCAAACACTGCCTTCCACAAACACTCCATTGCTCAAACACTGCCTTGCGCAAACACACCGTGCAAAAAAAAGCGTGCAACAAACAAAGCCTTGCGCAAACACACATTTGCGTAAACAATGCCCTGCGCACAGACAACTTTGCGCAAATACAACCTTGCGCAAACACAACATTGCGCAAACACTGCCTGGCGCAAACACTGCCTGGCGCAAACACTGCCTGGCACTAACACAGCCTTGCGCAAACACAGCCTTGCACAAACACAACTTTGCGCAAACACTGCCTTGCGCAAACACAACCTTGCGCAAACACACCCGTGCGCAAACACAGCCGTGCGCAAACACAGCCGTGCGCAAACACAGCCGTGCGCAAATACTGCCTTGCGCAAACACAGCCATGCGCAAACGCTACCTTGCGCAAACGCTGCCTTGCGCAAACACTGCCTTGCGCAAACACTGCCTTGCGCAAACACAACCTTGAGAAAAACACAACCTTGCGCAAACACACCCGTGCGCAAACACAGCCGTGCGCAAACACAGCCGAGCGCAAATACTGCCTTGCGCAAACACAGCCATGCGCAAACGCTACCTTGCGCAAACGCTGCCTTGCGCAAACACTGCCTTGCGCAAACACTGCCTTACGCAAACAATCGCTTGCACAAACCATCTCTTGCGCAAACAATCCCTTGCGCAAACAATCCCTTGCGCAAACAATCTCTTGCTCAAACACTGCCTTGCGCAAACACTGCCTTCCACAAACACTCCATTGCTCAAACACTGCCTTGCGCAAACACACCGTGCAAAAAAAAGCGTGCACAAACACAGCGTTGCACAAACAAAGCCTTGCGCAAACACACATTTGCGCAAACAATGCCCTGCGCACAGACAACTTTGCGCAAATACAACCTTGCGCAAACACAACATTGCGCAAACACTGCCTGGCGCAAACACTGCCTGGCGCAAACACTGCCTGGCACTAACACAGCCTTGCGCAAACACAGCCTTGCACAAACACAACTTTGCGCAAACACTGCCTTGCGCAAACACACCTTTGCGCAAACAATGCCCTGCGCAAACACACCTTTGCGCAAACACTCCGTGCGCAAACACAACCTTGAGCAAACACACCTTTGCGCAAACACTGCCGTGCGCAAACACCGCCGTGCGCAAACACCGCCGTGCGCAAACACCGCCGTGCGCAAACAATGCCGTGCGCAAACACTGCCGTGCGCAAACACAGCCTTGCGAAAACACAGCCTTGCGCAAACACAGCCTTGCGCAAACACAGCCTTGCGCAAACACTGCCTTGCGCAAACACAGCCTTGAGAAAAACACAACCTTCCGCAAACATAGCGTTGCGCTAACACATCCTTGCACAAACAGCCGTGCGCAAACACAGCCGTGCGCAAACACAGCCGTGCGCAAACACAGCCATGTGCAAACACAGCCGTGCGCAAACACTGCCTTGCTCAAACACTGCCTTGCGCAATCACTGCCTTGCGCAAACACTGCCTTGTGCAAACACTGCCTTGCGTGCACAAACAATGCCCTGCGCAAACAATACCCTGCACAAACAATGCCCTGCGGAAACACACCGTGCACAAACACAGCCTTGCGCAGACATTGCCGTGCGCAAACACTGCCTTGCGCAAACACTGCCTTCCACAATCACTCCATTGCTCAAACACTGCCTTGCGCAAACACACCGTGCAAAAAAATAGCGTGCACAAACACAGCATTGCACAAACAAAGCCTTGCGCAAACACAGCCTTGCGCAAACACAGCCTTGTGCAAACACACATTTGCGCAAACACAGCCTTGCGCAAACACACCTTTGCGCAAACAATGCCCTGCGCAAACACACCTTTGCGCAAACATTCCGTGCGCAAACACAACCTTGAGCAAACACACATTTGCGCAAACACCGCCGTGCGCAAACACCGCCGTGCGCAAACAGCGCTGTGCTCAAACAGCGCCGTGCGCAAACACAGCCTTGCGCAAACACAACCTTGCGCAAACACATCCTTGCGCAAACAGCCGTGCGCAAACACAGCCTTGCGCAAAAACAGCCTTGCTCAAACACAGCCTTGCGCAAACACATCCTTGCGCAAACAGCCGTGCGCAAACACAGCCGTGCGCAAACATAGCCGTGCGCAAACACTGCCTTGCTCAAACACTGCCTTGCGTGCGCAAACACTGCCTTGCGCAAACACTGCCTTGCACAAACAATGCCCTGCTCAAACAATGCCCTGCGCAAACAATGCCCTGCGCAAACAATGCCCTGCGCAAACAATGCCCTGCAGAAACAATGCCCTGCGCGAACAATGCCCTGCTCAAACAATGCCCTGCGCAAACAATGCCCTGCGCAAACAATGCCCTGCGCAAACAATCCCCTGCTCAAACAATGCCCTGCGCAAACAATGCCCTGCGCAAACAATGCCCTGCTCAAACAATGCCCTGCGCAAACAATGCCCTGCGCAAACAATGCCCTGCGCAAACAATGCCCTGCGGAAACACACCGTCACAAACAAGGCCTTGCGGAGACATTGCCGTGCGCAAACACTGCCTTGTGCAAACACTGCCTGCGCAATCACATCCTTGGGCAAACACACCATTGCGCAAACACTGGCTTCCGCAAACAATGCTTTGCGCACACACATCCTTGAGCAAAAATCTCTTGCTCAAACACTGCGTTGCGCAAACACTGGCTTGCGCAAACACTCCCTTGAGCAAACACTGCCTTGCGCAAACACACCGTGCACAAACACTGCCGTGCGCAAACACTGCCGTGCGCAAACACTGCCGTGCGCAAACAATCCCTTGCGCAAACAATCCCTTGCGCAAAAAATCCCTTGCGCAAACACAACCTTGCGCAAACACAACCTTGCGCAAACACTCCATTGCTCAAACACTGCCTTGCGCAAACACTGCCTTCCGCAAACACTCCATTGCTCAAACACTGCCTTGCGCAAACACACCGTGCAAAAAACAGCGTGCACAAACACAGCCGTGCGCAAACACTGCCTTGCGCAAACACTGCCTTACGCAAACACTGCCTCGTGGAAACACTGCCTTGCGCAAGCAATACCCTGTGCAAACAATGCCCTGCGCAAACACTGCCTTGCGCAAACACTGCCTTGCGCAAACAATCCCTTGCGCAAACAATCCCAAGCGCAAACAATCCCTTGCGCAAACAATCCCTTGCGCAAACAATGTCTTGGGCAAACACAACCTAGCGCAAACACTCCATTGCTCAAACACTGCCTTGCGCAAACACACCGTGCAAAAAAAAAGCGTGCACAAACACAGCGTTGCACAAACAAAGCCTTGCGCAAACACACCTTTGTGCAAACAATGCACTGCGACAGACAACTTTGCGCAAACACAACCTTGTGCAAATACAACCTTGCGCAAACATTGCCTGGCGCAAACACTGCCTGGCGAAAACACTGCCTGGTGCAAACACTGCCTGGCGCAAATACAGCCTTGCGCAAAAACAGCCTTGCGCAAACACTGCCTTGCGCAAACACACCTTTGCGCAAACAATGCCCTGCGCAAACACACCTTTGCGCAAACACCGCCGTGCGCAAACACCGCCGTGCGCAAACACCGCCATGGGCAAACACCGCCGTGCACATATACCGCCAAGTGCAAATACCGCCGTGCGCAAACACCGCCGTGCGCAAACACCGCCGTGCGCAAACACCGCCTTGCGCAAACACAGCCTTGCGCAAACACAGCGTTGCGCTAACACATCCTTGCGCAAACAGCCGTGCGCAAACACAGCCGTGCGCAAACGCAGCCGTGCGCAAACACAGCCGTGTGCAAACACAGCCGTGCGCAAACACTGCCTTGCTCAAACACTGCCTTGCGCAATCACTGCCTTGCGCAAACACTGCCTTGTGCAAACACTGCCTTGCGTGCACAAACACTGCCTTGCGCAAACACAGCCTTGCGCAAACAATGCCCTGCTAAAACAATGCCCTGCGCAAACAATGCCCTGCGCAAACAATGCCCTGCACAAACAATGCCCTGCGCAAACAATGCCCTGTGGAAACACACCGTGCACAAACACAGCCTTGCGCAGACATTGCCGTGTGCAAACAGTGCCTTGCGCAGACACATCCTTGCGCAAACACAGCATTGCGCAAACACTGGCTTCCGCAAACAATGCTTTGCGCACACACATCCTTGAGCAAAAATTTGTTGCTCAAACACAGCGTTGCGCAAACACTGGCTTGCGCAAACACTCCCTTGAGCAAACACTGCCTTGCGCAAACACACCATGTGCAAACACTGCCGTGCACAAACACTGCCGTGCGCAAACACTGCCGTGCGCAAACAATCGCTTGCGCAAACAATCCCTTGCGCAAACAATCGCTTGCGCAAACACAACCTTGCGCAAACACAACCTTGCGCAAACACTCCATTGCTCAAACACTGCCTTGCGCAAACACTGCCTTGCGCAAACACTGCCTTCTGCAAACACTCCATTGCTCAAACACTGCCTTGCGCAAGCACACCGTGCAAAAAACAGCGTGCACAAACACAGCCGTGCGCAAACACAGCCGTGCGCAAACACTGCCTTGCGCAAACACTGCCTTGTGGAAACACTGCCCTGCGCAAACAATACCCTGTGCAAACAATGCCCTGTGCAAACAATGCCCTGCGCAAACAATGCCCTGCGGAAACAACGTGCACAAACACACCTTTGCGCAAAAACTCCGTGCACAAACACGGCCTTGAGCTAACATTGCCTTGCGCAAACACAACCTTGAGAAAAACACAACCTTGCGCAAACACACCCGTGCGCAAACACAGCCGTGCGCAAACACTGCCTTGCGCAAACACTGCCGTGCGCAAACACTGCCGTGCGCAAACATTACCGTGTGCACACACTCCCTTGCGCAAACACTTCCTTGGTAAACACTCCCTTGCGCAAACACTGCCTTGCGCAAACACAACCTTGCGCAAACACTCCATTGCTCAAACACTGCCTTGCGCAAACACTGCCTTCCGCAAACATTCCATTGCTCAAACACTGCCTTGCGCAAACACACCGTGCAAAAAACAGCGTGCACAAACACACCCATGCGCAAACACTGCCTTGCGCAAACACTGCCTTACGCAAACACTGCCTCATGGAAACACTGCCTTGCGCAAGCAATACCCTGTGCAAACAATGCCCTGCGCAAACACTGCCTTGCGCAAACACTGCCTTGCGCAAACAATCCCAAGTGCAAACAATCCCTTGCGCAAACAATCCCTTGCGCAAACAATGTCTTGGGCAAACACAACCTAGCGCAAACACTCCATTGCTCAAACACTGCCTTGCGCAAACACTGCCTTCCGCAAACACTCCATTGCTTAAACACTTCCTTGAGCAAACACACCGTGCAAAAAAACAGCGTGCACAAACACAGCGTTGCACAAACAAAGCCTTGCGCAAACACACCTTTGTGCAAACAATGCCCTGCGACAGACAACTTTGCGCAAACACAACCTTGCGCAAACACAACCTTGCGCAAACATTGCCAGGCGCAAACACTGCCTGGCGCAAACACTGCCTGGTGCAAACACTGCCTGGCGCAAATACAGCCTTGCGCAAAAACAGCCTTGTGCAAACACTGCCTTGCGCAAACACACCTTTGCGCAAACAATGCCCTGCGCAAACACACCTTTGCGCAAACACTCCGTGCGCAAACACAACCTTGAGCAAGCACACCTTTGCACAAACACTGCAGTGCGCAAACACCGCCGTGCGCAAACACCGCCGTGCGCAAACAGCGCCATGGGCAAACACCGCCGTGCACATATACCGCCATGCGCAAATACTGCCGTGTGCAAACATCGCCGTGCGCAAACACCGTCGTGCGCAAACATGGCCTTGCGCAAACACAGCCTTGCGCAAACACAGCGTTGCGCTAACACATCCTTGCGCAAACAGCCGTGCGCAAACACAGCCGTGCGCAAACACAGCCGTGCGCAAACACAGCCGTGTGCAAACACAGCCGTGCGCAAACACTGCCTTGCTCAAACACTGCCTTGCGCAATCACTGCCTTGCGTGCACAAACACTGCCTTGCGTAAACTCAGCCTTGCGCAAACAATGCCCTGCTAAAACAATGCCCTGCGCAAACAATGCCCTGCGCAAACAATGCCCTGCACAAACAATGCCCTGCGCAAACAATGCCCTGCGGAAACACACCGTGCACAAACACAGCCTTGCGCAGACATTACCGTGCGCAAACAGTGCCTTGCGCAAACACATCCTTGCGCAAACACAGCATTGCGCAAACACTGGCTTCCGCAAACAATGCTTTGCGCACACACATCCTTGAGCAAAAATTTGTTGCTCAAACACAGCGTTGCGCAAACATTGGCTTGCGCAAACACTCCATTGAGCAAACACTGCCTTGCGCAAACACACCATGTGCAAACACTGCCGTGCACAAACACTGCCGTGCGCAAACACTGCCGTGCGCAAACAATCCCTTGCGTAAACAATCCCTTGCGCAAACAATCCCTTGCGCAAACACAACCTTGCGCAAACACAACCTTGCGCAAACACTCCATTGCTCAAACACTGCCTTGCGCAAACACTGCCTTGCGCAAACACTGCCTTCTGCAAACACTCCATTGCTCAAACACTGCCTTGCGCAAGCACACCGTGCAAAAAACAGCGTGCACAAACACAGCCGTGCGCAAACACAGCCGTGCGCAAACACTGCCTTGCGCAAACACTGCCTTGTGGAAACACTGCCTTGCGCAAACAATACCCTGTGCAAACAATGCCCTGCGCAAACAATGCCCTGCGCAAACAATGCCCTGCGCAAACAATGCCCTGCGCAAACAATGCCCTGCGGAAACACCGTGCACAAACACACCTTTGCGCAAAAACTCCGTGCACAAACACGGCCTTGAGCTAACACTGCCTTGCGCAAACACAACCTTGAGAAAAACACAACCTTGCGCAAACACACCCGTGCGCAAACACAGCCGTGCACAAACACAGCCGTGCGCAAACACAGCCGTGCGCAAATACTGCCTTGCGCAAACACAGCCATGCGCAAACGCTACCTTGCGCAAACGCTGCCTTGCGCAAACACTGCCTTGCGCAAACACTGCCTTACGCAAACAATCACTTGCGCAAACCATCTCTGGCGCAAACAATCCCTTGCGCAAACAATCCCTTGCGCAAACAATCTCTTGGGCAAACACAACCTAGCGCAAACACTCCATTGCTCAAACACTGCCTTGCGCAAACACTGCCTTCCACAAACACTCCATTGCTCAAACACTGCCTTGCGCAAACACACCGTGCAAAAAAAAGCGTGCACAAACACAGCGTTGCACAAACAAAGCCTTGCGCAAACACACATTTGCGCAAACAATGCCCTGCGCACAGACAACTTTGCGCAAATACAACCTTGCGCAAACACAACATTGCGCAAACACTGCCTGGCGCAAACACTGCCTGGCGCAAACACTGCCTGGCTCAAACACTGCCTGGCACTAACACAGCCTTGCGCAAACACAGCCTTGCACAAACACAACTTTGCGCAAACACTGCCTTGCGCAAACACACCTTTGCGCAAACAATGCCCTGCGCAAACACACCTTTGCGCAAACACTCCGTGCGCAAACACAACCTTGAGCAAACACACCTTTGTGCAAACACTGCCGTGCGCAAACACCGCCGTGCGCAAACACCGCCGTGCGCAAACACCGCCGTGCGCAAACAATGCCGTGCGCAAACACTGCCGTGCGCAAACACAGCCTTGCGAAAACACAGCCTTGCGCAAACACAGCCTTGCGCAAACACAGCCTTGCGCAAACACAGCCATGTGCAAACACAGCCGTGCGCAAACACAGCCATGTGCAAACACAGCCGTGCGCAAACACTGCCTTGCTCAAACACTGCCTTGCGCAATCACTGCCTTGCGCAAACACTGCCTTGTGCAAACACTGCCTTGCGTGCACAAACACTGCCTTGCGCAAACACTGCCTTGCGCAAACAATGCCCTGCTCAAACAATGCCCTGCGCAAACAATGCCCTGCGCAAACAATGCCCTGCACAAACAATGCCCTGCGGAAACACACCGTGCACAAACACAGCCTTGCGCAGACATTGCCGTGCGCAAACACTGCCTTGCGCAAACACTGCCTGCGCAATCACATCCTTGCTCAAACACTGCGTTGCGCAAACACTGGCTTGCGCAAACACTCCCTTGAGCAAACACTGCCTTGCGCAAACACACCATGTGCAAACACTGCCGTGCGCAAACACTGCCGTGCGCAAACACTGCCGTGCGCAAACAATCGCTTGCGCAAACAATCTCTTGCGCAAACAATCCCTTGCGCAAACAATCCCTTGCGCAAACAATCTCTTGGGCAAACACAACCTAGCGCAAACACTCCATTGCTCAAACACTGCCTTGCGCAAACACTGCCTTCCACAAACACTCCATTGCTCAAACACTGCCTTGCGCAAACACTGCCTTCCACAAACACTCCATTGCTCAAGCACTGCCTTGCGCAAACACACTGTGCAAAAAAAAGCGTGCACAAACACAGCGTTGCACAAACAAAGCCTTGCGCAAACACAACCTTGCACAAACACAACATTGCGCAAACACTGCCTGGCGCAAACACTGCCTGGCGCAAACACTGCCTGGCGCAAACACTGCCTGGCGCAAACACAGCCTTGCGCAAACAATGTCCTGCGCAAACACACCTTTGCGCAAACACTGCCTTGCGCAAACACACCTTTGTGTAAACAATGCCCTGCGCAAACACACCTTTCTGCAAACACTCCGTGCGCAAACACAACCTTGAGCAAACACACCTTTGCGCAAACACTGCCGTGCGCAAACACCGCCGTGCGCAAACACCGCCATCCGCAAACACCGCCGTGCGCAAACACAGCCTTGCGCAAACACAGCCTTGCACAAGCACAGCCTTGCGCAAACACAGCCTTGCGCAAACACATCCTTGCACAAACAGCCGTGTGCAAACACAGCCGTGGGCAAACACAGCCGTGCGCAAACACAGCCGTGCGCAAACACAGCCGTGCGCAAACACTGCCTTGCTCAAACACTGCCTTGCGTGCGCAAACACTGCCTTCCGCAAACACTGCCTTGCGCAAACAATGCCTGCGGAATCACATCCTTGCGCAAACACAACATTGCACAAACACTGGCTTCCGCAAACAATGCTTTGCGCACACACATCCTTGAGCAAAAATCTCTTGCTCAAACACTGCGTTGTGCAAACACTGCCCTGCGTGCACAAACACTGCCTTGCGCAAACACAGCCTTGCGCAAACAATGCCCTGCTAAAACAATGCCGTGCGCAAACACTGCCGTGCGCAAACAATCGCTTGCGCAAACAATCTCTTTGTTTGTGCAGAGGTGTATTTGCGCAAAGGTCTGTTTGCGCAGGACATTGTTTGCACAAGTCAGTGTTTGCGCAAAGGTGAGTTTGCGCAAGACAGTGTTTGCGCAATGGAGTGTTTGCCCAAGCCAGCGTTTGTGCAAGGCAGTGTTTGCGCAACGCTGTGTTTGAGCAAGGGAATGTTTGCGCAAGAAAGTGTGTGCGCAAAGCATTGCTTGCGGAAGCCAGTGTTTGCACAATGCTGTGTTTGCGCAAGGATGTGATTGCGCAAGGATGTGATTTCGCAGGCAGTGTTTGCGCAAGGCAGTGTTTGCGCACGGCAATGTCTGCGCAAGGCCGTGTTTGTCCACGGTGTGTTTCCGCAGGGCATTGTTTGCGCAGGGCATTGTTTGCGCAGGGCATTGTTTGCGCGGGGCATTGTTTTAGCAGGGCATTGTTTGCGCAAGGCAGTGTTTACGCAAGGCAGTGTTTGCCCACGCAAGGCAGTGTTTGCACACGGCTGTGTTTGCACACGGCTGTGTTTGCGCACGGCTGTGTTTGCGCACGGCTGTGTTTGCGCACGGCTGTTTGCGCAAGGATGTGTTTGCGCAAGGCTGTGTTTGCGCAAGGCTGTGTTTGCGCAAGGATGTGTGTGCGCAAAGCAGTGTTTGCGGAAGCCAGTGTTTGCGCAATGCTGTGTTTGCGGAAGGATATAATTGCGCAGGCATTGTTTGCGCAAGGCAGTGTTTGCGCAAGGCAGTGTTTGCGCACGCAAGGCAGTGTTTGAGCAAGGCAGTATTTGCGCAAAGTTGTCTTTGCGCAGGGCATTGTTTGCGCAAAGGTGTTTTTGCGCAAGGCTTTGTTTGTGCAACGCTGTGTTTGTGCACGCTGTTTTTTTGCATGGTGTGTTTGCGCAAGGCAGTGTTTGAGCAATGGAGTGTTTGCGGAAGGCAGTGTTTGCGCAAGGCAGTGTATGCGCAAGGCAGTGTTTGAGCAATGGATTGTTTGCGCAAGGTTGTGTTTGTGCAAGGTTGTGTTTGCGCAAGGGATTGTTTGCGCAAGAGATTGTTTGCGCAACGGATTGTTTGCGCACGGCAGTGTTGGCGCACGGCAGTGTTTGTGCATGGCAGTGTTTGCACATGGTGTGTTTGCGCAATGCAGTGTTTGCTCAAGGGAGTGTTTGCGCAAGACAGTGTTTGCGCAACGCAGTGTTTGAGCAACAAATTTTTGCTCAAGGATGTGTGTGCGCAAAGCATTGTTTGCGGAAGCCAGTGTTTACGCAATGCTGTGTTTGCGCAAGGATGTGTTTGCGCAAGGCACTGTTTGCGCACGGCAATGTCTGCGCAAGGCTGTGTTTGTGCACGGTGTGTTTCCGCAGGGCATTGTTTGCGCAGGGCATTGTTTGCGCAGGGCATTGTTTGCGCAGGGCATTGTTTGCGCAGGGCATTGTTTGCGCAGGGCAGTGTTTGTGCACGCAAGGCAGTGTTTGAACAAGGCAGTGTTTGCGCAAGGCAGTGATTGCGCAAGGCAGTGTTTGAGCAAGGCAGTGTTTGCGCACGGCTGTGTTTGCGCACGGCTGTGTTTGCGCACGGCTGTGTTTGCGCACGGCTGTGTTTGCGCACGGCTGTTTGCGCAAGGCTGTGTTTGCGCAAGGCTGTGTTAGCGCAACGCTGTGTTTGCGCAAGGCTGTGTTTGCGCACGGGTGTGTTTGCGCAAGGTTGTGTTTTTCTCAAGGTTGTGTTTGCGCAAGGCAGTGTTAGCTCAAGGCCGTGTTTGTGCACGGAGTTTTTGCGCAAAGGTGTGTTTGTGCACGGTGTTTGCGCAGGGCATTGTTTGCGCAGGGCATTGTTTGCGCAGGGCATTGTTTGCGCAGGGCATTGTTTGCGCAGGGCATTGTTTGCACAGGGTATTGTTTTCGCAAGGCAGTGTTTCCACAAGGCAGTGTTTGCGCAAGGCAATGTTTGCGCACGGCTGTGTTTGCGCACGGCTGTGTTTGTGCACGCTGTTTTTTGCACGGTGTGCTTGCGCAAGGCAGTGTTTGAGCAATGGAGTGTTTGCAGAAGGCAGTGTTTGCGCAAGGCAGTGTTTGCGCAAGGCAGTGTTTGAGCAATGGAGTGTTTGCGCAAGGTTGTGTTTGCGCAAGGTTGTGTTTGCACAAGGGATTGTTTGCGCAAGGCAGTGTTTGCTCAAGGGAGTGTTTGCGCAAGCCAGTGTTTGCGCAAGGCAGTGTTTGAGCAAGAGATTTTTGCTCAAGGATGTGTGTGCACAAAGCATTCCATTGTTTGCGGAAGCCAATGTTTGCGCAATGCTGTGTTTGCGCAAGGATGTGATTGCGCAGGCAGTGTTTGTGCACGGCTTGTTTGCACAGGGCATTGTTTGCGCAGGGCATTGTTTGCGCAGGGCATTGATTGCGCAGGGCATTGTTTGCGCAGGGTATTGTTTGCGCACGGTGTGTTTATGCAAGGCAGTGTTTGCTCAAGGGAGTGTTTGCACAAGCCAGTGTTTGCGCAACGCAGTGTTTGAGCAAGAGATTTTTGCTCAAGGCTGTGCTTGCGCAAGGCTGTGTTTGCACAAGGCTGTGTTTGCGCAAGACTGTGTTTGCGCACGGCAGTGTTTGCGCACGGCAGTGTTTGCGCATGGCAGTGTTTGCGCACGGCAATGTTTGCGCATGGCAGTGTTTGCGAACGGCAGTGTTTGCTCAAGGTTCTGTTTGCTCAAGGTTGTGTTTGCGCCAGGCAGTGTTTTTGCCAGGCAGTGTTTGCGCCAGGCAGTGTTTGTGCAAGACAGTGTTTGCGCAAGGCAGTGTTTGTGCAAGGCTGTGTTTGCGCAAGGCTGTGTTTGTGCAAGACAGTGTTTGCACAAGGCAGTGTTTGTGCAAGGCAGTGTTTGCTCAAGGGAGTGTTTGCGCAAGCCAGTGTTTGCGCAACGCAGTGTTTGAGCAAGAGATTTTTGCTCAAGGATGTGTGTGCGCAAAGCATTGTTTTCGGAAGCCAGTGTTTGCGCAATGCTGTGTTTGCGCAAGGATGTGATTGCGCATGCAGTGTTTGCACAAGGCAGTGTTTGTGCACGGCGTGTTTGCGCAGGGCATTGTTTGAGCAGGGCATTGTTTGCGTAGGGCATTGTTTGCGCAGGGCATTGTTTGCGCAGGGTATCATTTGCGCAAGGCAGTGTTTGCGCCAGGCAGTGTTTGCGCCAGGTATTGTTTGCGGCAGGCAGTGTTTGCGACAGGCAGTGTTTGCGCCAGGCAGTGTTTGCGCCAAGCATTATTTGTGCCCGGCAGTGTTTGCGACAGGCAGTGTTTGCTCCAGGCAGTGTTTGCGCCAGGCAGTGTTTGCGCCAGGCAGTGTTTGCGCCAGGCAGTGTTTGCGCCAGGCAGTGTTTGTGCCAGGTAGTGATTGCGCAAGGGATTGTTTGTGCAAGGCAGTGCTTGCGCACGGCTATGTTTGCGAACGGCTGTGTTTGCGCAAGACTGTGTTTGCGCACGGCAATGTTTGCGCAAGGTTGTGTTTTCTCAACGCTGTGTTTGTGCGCGCTGTTTTTTTGCACGGTGTGTTTGCGCAAGGCAGTGTTTGCACAAAGCAGTGTTTGCGCAAGGCAGTGTTTGCGCAAGGCCGTGTTTGTGCACGGTGTGTTTGCGCAGGGCATTGTTTGTGCAAGGCAGTGTTTGCGCAAGGCTGTGTTTTCGCAAGGCTTTGCTTGCGCAAGGCTGTGTTTCTGCACAGGTGTGTTTGCGCAAAGGTGTGTTTGCGCACGGCAGTGTTTGCGCACGGCAGTGTTTGCGCATGTCAGTGTTTGCGCACGGCAGTGTTTGCGCAAGGCAGTGCTTGCGCACGGCAGTGTTTGCGCCCGGCAGTATTTGCGCACGGCAGTGTTTGCGCAAGTTTGCGTTTGCTCAAGGTTGCATTTTCTCAAGGTTGCGTTTGCGCAAGACTGTGTTTGCGCAAGACTGTGTTTGCGCAAGACTGTGTTTGCATAAGGTTGTGTTTGCTCAAGGTGGTGTTTGCTCAAGGCAGTGTTTGCGCAACGCTGTGTTTGAGCAAGAGATTTTTGCTCAAGGCTGTGCTTGCGCAAGGCTGTGTTTGTGCACAGGTGTGTTTGCGCAAAGGTGTGTTTGCGCAGGGCATTGTTTGCACAAGGCATTGTTTGCGCAAAGGTGTGTTTGCGCAAGGCAGTGTTTGTGTAAGACTGTGTTTGCCCAATGCTGTGTTTGCGCAAGGCTGTGTTTGCGCACGGCTGTGTTTGCGTACGGCTGTGTTTGCGCACGGCTGTGTTTATGCAAGGCTGTGTTTTTGCGAATGGCTGTGTTTGCGCAAGGCTGTGTTTGCACAAGGCTGTGTTTGCGCAAGACTGTGTTTGCGCACGGCAGTGTTTGCGCACGGCAGTGTTTGCGCATGGCAGTGTTTGCGCACGGCAATGTTTGCGCATGGCAGTGTTTGTGAACGGCAGTGTTTGCTCAAGGTTCTGTTTGCTCAAGGTTGTGTTTGCGCCAGGCAGTGTTTTTGCCAGGCAGTGATTGCGCCAGGTAGTGTTTGTGCAAGACAGTGTTTGCGCAAGGCAGTGTTTGTGCAAGGCTGTGTTTGCGCAAGGCTGTGTTTGGGCAAGGCTGTGTTTGCGCCCGGTGTGTTTGTGCAAGGCAGTGTTTGCTCAAGGGAGTGTTTGCGTAAGCCAGTGTTTGCGCAACGCAGTGTTTGAGCAAGAGATTTTTGCTCAAGGATGTGTGTGCGCAAATCATTGTTTGCGAACGGCAGTGTTTGCGCCAGGCAGTGTTTGCGCCAGGCAGTGTTTGCGCCAGGCTGTGTTTGTGCCAGGTAGTGATTGCGCAAGGGATTGTTTGTGCAAGGCAGTGCTTGCGCACGGCTATGTTTGCAAACGGCTGTGTTTGCGCAAGACTGTGTTTGCGCACGGCAATGTTTGCGCAATGCTGTGTTTGCGGAAGGATATAATTGCGCAGGCATTGTTTGCGCAAGGCAGTGTTTGCGCAAGGCAGTGTTTGCGCACGCAAGGCAGTGTTTGAGCAAGGCAGTATTTGCGCAAAGTTGTCTTTGCGCAGGGCATTGTTTGCGCAAAGGTGTTTTTGCGCAAGGCTTTGTTTGTGCAACGCTGTGTTTGTGCACGCTGTTTTTTGCATGGTGTGTTTGCGCAAGGCAGTGTTTGAGCAATGGAGTGTTTGCGGAAGGCAGTGTTTGCGCAAGGCAGTGTATGCGCAAGGCAGTGTTTGAGCAATGGATTGTTTGCGCAAGGTTGTGTTTGTGCAAGGTTGTGTTTGCGCAAGGGATTGTTTGCGCAAGAGATTGTTTGCGCAACGGATTGTTTGCGCACGGCAGTGTTGGCGCACGGCAGTGTTTGTGCATGGCAGTGTTTGCACATGGTGTGTTTGCGCAATGCAGTGTTTGCTCAAGGGAGTGTTTGCGCAAGACAGTGTTTGCGCAACGCAGTGTTTGAGCAACAAATTTTTGCTCAAGGATGTGTGTGCGCAAAGCATTGTTTGCGGAAGCCAGTGTTTGCGCAATGCTGTGTTTGCGCAAGGATGTGATTGCGCATGCAGTGTTTGCACAAGGCAGTGTTTGTGCACGGCGTGTTTGCGCAGGGCATTGTTTGAGCAGGGCATTGTTTGCGTAGGGCATTGTTTGCGCAGGGCATTGTTTGCGCAGGGTATCATTTGCGCAAGGCAGTGTTTGCGCCAGGCAGTGTTTGCGCCAGGTATTGTTTGCGGCAGGCAGTGTTTGCGACAGGCAGTGTTTGCGCCAGGCAGTGTTTGCGCCAAGCATTATTTGTGCCCGGCAGTGTTTGCGACAGGCAGTGTTTGCTCCAGGCAGTGTTTGCGCCAGGCAGTGTTTGCGCCAGGCAGTGTTTGCGCCAGGCAGTGTTTGCGCCAGGCAGTGTTTGTGCCAGGTAGTGATTGCGCAAGGGATTGTTTGTGCAAGGCAGTGCTTGCGCACGGCTATGTTTGCGAACGGCTGTGTTTGCGCAAGACTGTGTTTGCGCACGGCAATGTTTGCGCAAGGTTGTGTTTTCTCAACGCTGTGTTTGTGCGCGCTGTTTTTTTGCACGGTGTGTTTGCGCAAGGCAGTGTTTGCACAAAGCAGTGTTTGCGCAAGGCAGTGTTTGCGCAAGGCCGTGTTTGTGCACGGTGTGTTTGCGCAGGGCATTGTTTGTGCAAGGCAGTGTTTGCGCAAGGCTGTGTTTTCGCAAGGCTTTGCTTGCGCAAGGCTGTGTTTCTGCACAGGTGTGTTTGCGCAAAGGTGTGTTTGCGCACGGCAGTGTTTGCGCACGGCAGTGTTTGCGCATGTCAGTGTTTGCGCACGGCAGTGTTTGCGCAAGGCAGTGCTTGCGCACGGCAGTGTTTGCGCCCGGCAGTATTTGCGCACGGCAGTGTTTGCGCAAGTTTGCGTTTGCTCAAGGTTGCATTTTCTCAAGGTTGCGTTTGCGCAAGACTGTGTTTGCGCAAGACTGTGTTTGCGCAAGACTGTGTTTGCATAAGGTTGTGTTTGCTCAAGGTGGTGTTTGCTCAAGGCAGTGTTTGCGCAACGCTGTGTTTGAGCAAGAGATTTTTGCTCAAGGCTGTGCTTGCGCAAGGCTGTGTTTGTGCACAGGTGTGTTTGCGCAAAGGTGTGTTTGCGCAGGGCATTGTTTGCACAAGGCATTGTTTGCGCAAAGGTGTGTTTGCGCAAGGCAGTGTTTGTGTAAGACTGTGTTTGCCCAATGCTGTGTTTGCGCAAGGCTGTGTTTGCGCACGGCTGTGTTTGCGTACGGCTGTGTTTGCGCACGGCTGTGTTTATGCAAGGCTGTGTTTTTGCGAATGGCTGTGTTTGCGCAAGGCTGTGTTTGCACAAGGCTGTGTTTGCGCAAGACTGTGTTTGCGCACGGCAGTGTTTGCGCACGGCAGTGTTTGCGCATGGCAGTGTTTGCGCACGGCAATGTTTGCGCATGGCAGTGTTTGTGAACGGCAGTGTTTGCTCAAGGTTCTGTTTGCTCAAGGTTGTGTTTGCGCCAGGCAGTGTTTTTGCCAGGCAGTGATTGCGCCAGGTAGTGTTTGTGCAAGACAGTGTTTGCGCAAGGCAGTGTTTGTGCAAGGCTGTGTTTGCGCAAGGCTGTGTTTGGGCAAGGCTGTGTTTGCGCCCGGTGTGTTTGTGCAAGGCAGTGTTTGCTCAAGGGAGTGTTTGCGCAAGCCAGTGTTTGCGCAACGCAGTGTTTGAGCAAGAGATTTTTGCTCAAGGATGTGTGTGCGCAAATCATTGTTTGCGAACGGCAGTGTTTGCGCCAGGCAGTGTTTGCGCCAGGCAGTGTTTGCGCCAGGCTGTGTTTGTGCCAGGTAGTGATTGCGCAAGGGATTGTTTGTGCAAGGCAGTGCTTGCGCACGGCTATGTTTGCAAACGGCTGTGTTTGCGCAAGACTGTGTTTGCGCACGGCAATGTTTGCGCAAGGTTGTGTTTTCTCAACGCTGCGTTTGTGCGCGCTGTTTTTTTGCACGGTGTGTTTGCGCAAGGCAGTGTTTGCACAAGGCAGTGTTTGCGCAAGGCCGTGTTTGTGCACGGTGTGTTTGCGCAGGGCATTGTTTGTGCAAGGCAGTGTTTGCGCAAGGCTGTGTTTTCGCAAGGCTGTGCTTGCGCAAGGCTGTGTTTCTGCACAGGTGTGTTTGCGCAAAGGTGTGTTTGCGCACGGCAGTGTTTGCGCACGGCAGTGTTTGCGCATGTCAGTGTTTGCGCACGGCAGTGTTTGCGCAAGGCAGTGCTTGCGCACGGCAGTGTTTGCGCCCAGCAGTATTTGCGCACGGCAGTGTTTGCGCAAGTTTGCGTTTGCTCAAGGTTGCATTTTCTCAAGGTTGCGTTTGCGCAAGACTGTGTTTGCGCAGCACTGTGTTTGCGCAACACTGTGTTTGCGTAAGGTTGTGTTTGCTAAAGGTGGTGTTTGCTCAAGGCAGTGTTTGCGCAACGCTGTGTTTGAGCAAGAGATTTTTGCTCAAGGCTGTGCTTGCGCAAGGCTGTGTTTGTGCACTGGTGTGTTTGCGCAAAGGTGTGTTTGCGCAGGGCATTGTTTGCACAAGGCATTGTTTGCGCAAAGGTGTGTTTGCGCAAGGCAGTGTTTGTGCAAGACTGTGTTTGCCCAATGCTGTGTTTGCGCAAGGCTGTGTTTGCGCACGGCTGTGTTTGCGTACGGCTGTGTTTGCGCACGGCTGTGTTTATGCAAGGCTGTGTTTTTGCGAATGGCTGTGTTTGCGCAAGGCTGTGTTTGCACAAGGCTGTGTTTGCGCAAGACTGTGTTTGCGCACGGCAGTGTTTGCGCACGGCAGTGTTTGCGCATGGCAGTGTTTGCGCACGGCAATGTTTGCGCATGGCAGTGTTTGCGAACGGCAGTGTTTGCTCAAGGTTCTGTTTGCTCAAGGTTGTGTTTGCGCCAGGCAGTGTTTTTGCCAGGCAGTGATTGCGCCAGGCAGTGTTTGTGCAAGACAGTGTTTGCGCAAGGCAGTGTTTGTGCAAGGCTGTGTTTGCGCAAGGCTGTGTTTGGGCAAGGCTGTATTTGCGCCCGGTGTGTTTGTGCAAGGCAGTGTTTGCTCAAGGGAGTGTTTGCGCAAGCCAGTGTTTGCGCAACGCAGTGTTTGAGCAAGAGATTTTTGCTCAAGGATGTGTGTGCGCAAATCATTGTTTGCGAACGGCAGTGTTTGCGCACGGCAGTGTTTGCAAACGGCAGTGTTTGCTCAAGGTTGTGTTTGCTCAAGGTTGTGTTTGTTCAAGGTTGTGTTTGCGCCAGGCAGTGTTTGCGCCAGGCATTGTTTGCGCCAGGCAGTGTTTGTGCAAGACAGTGTTTGCACAAGGCAGTGTTTGTGCAAGGCAGTGTTTGCTCAAGGGAGTGTTTGCGCAAGCCAGTGTTTGCGCAACGCAGTGTTTGAGCAAGAGATTTTTGCTAAAGGATGTGTGTGCGCAAAGCATTGTTTTCGGAAGCCAGTGTTTGCGCAATGCTGTGTTTGCGCAAGGATGTGATTGCGCATGCAGTGTTTGCACAAGGCAGTGTTTGTGCACGGCGTGTTTGCGCAGGGCATTGTTTGAGCAGGGCATTGTTTGCGTAGGGCATTTTTTGCGCAGGGTATTGTTTGCGCAGGGTATTGTTTGCGCAGGGTATCGTTTGCGCAAGGCAGTGTTTGCGCCAGGCAGTGTTTGCGCCAGGTATTGTTTGCGGCAGGCAGTGTTTGCGACAGGCAGTGTTTGCCCCAGGCAGTGTTTGCGCCAGGCAGTGTTTGCGCCATGCAGTGTTTGCGATAGGCAGTGTTTGCGCCAGGCATGTTTGCGCCAGGCAGTGTTTGCGCCAGGCATTGTTTGTGCCCGGCAGTGTTTGCGACAGGCAGTGTTTGCTCCAGGCAGTGTTTGCGCCAGGCAGTGTTTGCGCCAGGCAGTGTTTGCGCCAGGCAGTGTTTGCGCCAGGCAGTGTTTGTGCCAGGTAGTGATTGCGCAAGGGATTGTTTGTGCAAGGCAGTGCTTGCGCACGGCTATGTTTGCGAACGGCTGTGTTTGCGCAAGACTGTGTTTGCGCACGGCAATGTTTGCGCAAGGTTGTGTTTTCTCAACGCTGTGTTTGTGCGCGCTGTTTTTTTACACGGTGTGTTTGCGCAAGGCAGTGTTTGCACAAGGCAGTGTTTGCGCAAGGCAGTGTTTACGCAAGGCAGTGTTTGCGCAAGGCAGTGTTTGCGCAAGGCCGTGTTTGTGCACGGTGTGTTTGCGCAGGGCATTGTTTGTGCAAGGCAGTGTTTGCGCAAGGCTGTGTTTTCGCAAGGCTGTGCTTGCGCAAGGCTGTGTTTCTGCACAGGTGTGTTTGCGCAAAGGTGTGTTTGCGCACGGCAGTGTTTGCGCACGGCAGTGTTTGCGCATGTCAGTGTTTGCGCACGGCAGTGTTTGCGCAAGGCAGTGCTTGCGCACGGCAGTGTTTGCGCCCGGCAGTATTTGCGCACGGCAGTGTTTGCGCATGTCAGTGTTTGCGCACGGCACTGTTTGCGCAAGGCAGTGCTTGCGCACGGCAGTGTTTGCGTCCGGCAGTATTTGCGCACGGCAGTGTTTGCGCAAGTTTGCATTTGCTCAAGGTTGCATTTTCTCAAGGTTGCGTTTTGCAAGTCTGTGTTTGCGCAACACTGTGTTTGCGCAAGACTGTGTTTGCGTAAGGTTGTGTTTGCTCAAGGTGGTGTTTGCTCAAGGCAGTGTTTGCGCAACGCTGTGTTTGTGCACGCTGTTTTTTTGCACGGCAGTGTTTGCGCAAGGCAGTGTTTGAGCAATGGAGTGTTTGCACATGGCAGTGTTTGCGCAAGGCAGTGTTTGCGCAAGGCAGGGTTTGCGCAAGGGATTGTTTGCGAAAGTCGGTGTTTGCGCACGACTGTGTTTGCTCACAGCTGTGTTTGCGCGCGGCAGTGTTTGCACGCGGCAGTGTTTGCGAACGGCAGTGTTTGCTCAAGGTTCTGTTTGCTCAAGGTTGTGTTTGCGCCAGGCAGTGTTTTTGCCAGGCAGTGTTTGCGCCAGGCAGTGTTTGTGCAAGACAGTGTTTGCGCAAGGCAGTGTTTGTGCAAGGCTGTGTTTGCGCAAGGCTGTGTTTGGGCAAGGCTGTGTTTGCGCCCGGTGTGTTTGTGCAAGGCAGTGTTTGCTCAAGGGAGTGTTTGCGCAAGCCAGTGTTTGCGCAACGCAGTGTTTGAGCAAGAGATTTTTGCTCAAGGATGTGTGTGCGCAAAGCATTGTTTTCGGAAGCCAGTGTTTGCGCAATGCTGTGTTTGCGCAAGGATGTGATTGCGCATGCAGTGTTTGCACAAGGCAGTGTTTGTGCACGGCGTGTTTGCGCAGGGCATTGTTTGAGCAGGGCATTGTTTGCGTAGGGGATTGCTTGCGCAGGGCATTGTTTGCGCAGGGTATTGTTTGCGCAGGGTATCGTTTGCGCAAGGCAGCGTTTGCGCCAGGCAGTGTTTGCGCCAGGTATTGTTTGCGGCAGGCAGTGTTTGCGACGGGCAGTGTTTGCCCCAGGCAGTGTTTGCGCCAGGCAGTGTTTGCGACATGCAGTGTTTGCGATAGGCAGTGTTTGCGCCAGGCAGTGTTTGCGCCAGGCAGTGTTTGCGCCAGGCATTGTTTGTGCCTGGCAGTGTTTGCGACAGGCAGTGTTTGCTCCAGGCAGTGTTTGCGCCAGGCAGTGTTTGCGCCAGGCAGTGTTTGCGCCAGGCAGTGTTTGCGCCAGGCAGTGTTTGTGCCAGGTAGTGATTGCGCAAGGGATTGTTTGTGCAAGGCAGTGCTTGCGCACGGCTATGTTTGCGAACGGCTGTGTTTGCGCAAGACTGTGTTTGCGCACGGCAATGTTTGCGCAAGGTTGTGTTTTCTCAACGCTGTGTTTGTGCGCGCTGTTTTTTTGCACGGTGTGTTTGCGCAAGGCAGTGTTTGCACAAGGCAGTGTTTGCGCAAGGCAGTGTTTACGCAAGGCAGTGTTTGCGCAAGGCAGTGTTTGCGCAAGGCCGTTTTTTTGCACGGTGTGTTTGCGCAGGGCATTGTTTGTGCAAGGCAGTGTTTGCGCAAGGCTGTGTTTTCGCAAGGCTGTGCTTGCGCAAGGCTGTGTTTCTGCACAGGTGTGTTTGCGCAAAGGTGTGTTTGCGCAACGCAGTGTTTGAGCAACAAATTTTTGCTCAAGAATGTGTGTGCGCAAAGCATTGTTTTCGGAAGCCAGTGTTTGCGCAATGCTGTGTTTGCGCAAGGATGTGATTGCGCATGCAGTGTTTGCACAAGGCAGTGTTTGTGCACGGCGTGTTTGCGCAGGGCATTGTTTGAGCAGGGCATTGTTTGCGTAGGGCATTGCTTGCGCAGGGCATTGTTTGCACAGGGTATTGTTTGCGCAGGGTATCGTTTGCGCAAGGCAGTGTTTGCGCCAGGCAGTGTTTGCGCCAGGTATTGTTTGCGGCAGGCAGTGTTTGCGACAGGCAGTGTTTGCCCCAGGCAGTGTTTGCGCCATGCAGTGTTTGCGATAGGCAGTGTTTGCGCCAGGCATGTTTGCGCCAGGCAGTGTTTGCGCCAGGCATTGTTTGTGCCCGGCAGTGTTTGCGACAGGCAGTGTTTGCTCCATGCAGTGTTTGCGCCAGGCAGTGTTTGCGCCAGGCAGTGTTTGCGCCAGGCAGTGTTTGCGCCAGGCAGTGTTTGTGCCAGGTAGTGATTGCGCAAGGGATTGTTTGTGCAAGGCAGTGCTTGCGCACGGCTATGTTTGCGAACGGCTGTGTTTGCGCAAGACTGTGTTTGCGCACGGCAATGTTTGCGCAAGGTTGTGTTTTCTCAACGCTGTGTTTGTGCGCGCTGTTTTTTTGCACGGTGTGTTTGCGCAAGGCAGTGTTTGCACAAGGCAGTGTTTGCGCAAGGCAGTGTTTACGCAAGGCAGTGTTTGCGCAAGGCAGTGTTTGCGCAAGGCCGTGTTTGTGCACGGTGTGTTTGCGCAGGGCATTGTTTGTGCAAGGCAGTGTTTGCGCAAGGCTGTGTTTTCGCAAGGCTGTGCTTGCGCAAGGCTGTGTTGCTGCACAGGTGTGTTTGCGCAAAGGTGTGTTTGCGCACGGCAGTGTTTGCGCATGTCAGTGTTTGCGCACGGCAGTGTTTGCGCAAGGCAGTGCTTGCGCACGGCAGTGTTTGCGTCCGGCAGTATTTGCGCACGGCAGTGTTTGCGCAAGTTTGCGTTTGCTCAAGGTTGCATTTTCTCAAGGTTGCGTTTGCGCAAGACTGTGTTTGCGCAACACTGTGTTTGCGCAAGACTGTGTTTGCGTAAGGTTGTGTTTGCTCAAGGTGGTGTTTGCTCAAGGCAGTGTTTGCGCAACGCTGTGTTTGTGCACGCTGTTTTTTTGCACAGCAGTGTTTGCGCAAGGCAGTGTTTGAGCAATGGAGTGTTTGCGCATGGCAGTGTTTGCGCAAGGCAGTGTTTGCGCAAGGCAGGGTTTGCGCAAGGGATTGTTTGCGAAAGTCGGTGTTTGCGCACGACTGTGTTTGCTCACAGCTGTGTTTGCGCGCGGCAGTGTTTGCGCGCGGCAGTGTTTGCGCGCGGCAGTGTTTGCGCGCGGCAGTGTTTGCGCGCGGCAGTGTTTGCGCGCGGCATTGTTTGCACAAGGTTTTGTTTGCGCAAGTGACTGTTTGCGCAAGGCAGTGGTTGCGCAAGGCTGTGTTTGCGCAAGGCAGTGTTTGCTCACAGCTGTGTTGGCGCAAGGCAGTGTTTGCGCGCGGCAGTGTTTGCGCGCGGCAGTGTTTGCGCGCGGCAGTGTTTGCGCGCGGCAGTGTTTGCACAAGGTTTTGTTTGCGCATGGCTGTGTTTGCGCACGGCTGTGTTTGCGCACGGCAGTGTTTGCGCACGGCAGTGTTTGCGCACAGCATTGTTTGCGCACGGCAGTGTTTGCGCTATGCTGTGTTTGCGCAAGGTTGTATTTGCTGAACGTGGTGTTTGCTCAAGGCAATGTTTGCGCAAGGCAGTATTTGCGCAAGGCAGTGTTTATGCAAGGCAGTGTTTGCTCACGGCCGTTTTTATGCACAGAGTGTTTGCCCAAAGTTGTGTTTGCGCAAGGCAGTGTTTGCGCAATGCTGGGTTTGTGCACGCTGTTTTTTTGCACGGCAGTGTTTGTGCCAGGCAGTGTTTGAGGAATGGAGTGTTTGCGCAAGGCAGTGTTTGCGCAATGCAGGGTTTGCGCAACGCAGTGTTTGTGTAAGGCAGTGTTTGAACGATGGAGTGTTTGCGCAAGGTTTTTTATGCGCAAGGAATTGTTTGCGCAAGGCAGTATTTGCGCAAGGCAGCGTTTGCGCAAGGTAGAGTTTGCGCAAGGCAGCGTTTGCGCAAGGCAGTGTTTGCGCAAGGCAGTGTTTGCGCAAGGCCGTGTTTGCGCACGGCAGTGTTTGCGCACGGCAGTGTTTGCGCAAGGCAGTGCTTGCGCACGGCAGTATTTGCGCACGGCAGTGTTTGTGCACGGCTGTGTTTGCGCACGGCAGTGTTTGCGCATGTCAGTGTTTGCGCACGGCAGTGTTTGCGCACGGCAGTGTTTGCGCACAGCATTGTTTGCGCACGGCAGTGTTTGCACACGGCAGTGTTTGCGCAAGGCAGTGTTTATGCAAGGCATTGTTTGCTCCCGGCCGCTTTTATGCACAGAGTGTTTGCGCAAAGTTGTGTTTGCGGAAGTCAGTGTTTGCGCAACGCTGTGTTTGCGCACGGCAGTGTTTGCTCAAGTTTGCGTTTGCTCAAGGTTGCATTTTCTCAATGTTGCGTTTGCGCAAGACTGTGTTAGCGCAACACTGTGCTTGCGCAAGACTGTGTTTGCGTAAGGTTGTGTTTGCTCAAGGTGGTGTTTGCTCAAGGCAGTGTTTGCGCAACGCTGTGTTTGTGCACGCTGTTTTTTTGCACGGCAGTGTTTGCGCAAGGCAGTGTTTGAGCAATGGAGTGTTTGCGTATGGCAGTGTTTGCGCAAGGCAGTGTTTGCGCAAGGCAGGGTTTGCGCAAGGGATTGTTTGCGAAAGTCGGTGTTTGCGCACGACTGTGTTTGCTCACAGCTGTGTTTGCGCGCGGCAGTGTTTGCGCGTGGCAGTGTTTGCGCGCAGCAGTGTTTGCGCACGGCAGTGTTTGCCCAATGCAGTGTTTGCGCAAGGCAGTGTTTGCGCAAGGCAGTGTTTGCGCAAGTCAGGGTTTGCGCAAGGCAGTGTTTGCGTAAGGCAGTATTTGAGCAATGGATAGTTTGCACAAGGTTTTGTTTGCGCAAGGGACTGTTTGCGCAAGGCAGTGGTTGCGCAAGGCTGTGTTTGCGCAAGGCAGTGTTTGCGCAAGGCTGTGTTGGCGCAAGGCAGTGTTTGCGCACGGCTGTGTTTGCGCACGGCTGTGTTTGCGCATGGCTGTGTTTGCGCACGGCTGTGTTTGCGCACAGCATTGTTTGCGCACGGCAGTGTTTGCGCACGGCAGTGTTTGCGCTATGCTGTGTTTGCGCAAGGTTGTATTTGCTGAACGTGGTGTTTGCTCAAGGCAATGTTTGCGCAAGGCAGTATTTGCGCAAGGCAGTGTTTATGCAAGGCAGTGTTTGCTCACGGCCGTTTTTATGCACAGAGTGTTTGCGCAAAGTTGTGTTTGCGCAAGGCAGTGTTTGCGCAACGCTGTGTTTGCGCAAGACTGTGTTTGCGCAACGCTGGGTGTGTGCACGCTGTTTTTTTGCACGGCAGTGTTTGTGCTAGGCAGTGTTTGAGGAATGGAGTGTTTGCGCAAGGCAGTGTTTGCGCAAGGCAGGGTTTGCGCAACGCAGTGTTTGTGTAAGGCAGTGTTTGAACGATGGAGTGTTTGCGCAAGGTTTTTTATGCGCAAGGGATTGTTTGCGCAAGGCAGTATTTGCGCAAGGCAGCGTTTGCGCAAGGCAGAGTTTGCGCAAGGCAGCGTTTGCGCAAGGCAGTGTTTGCGCACGGCAGTGTTTGCGCACAGCATTGTTTGAGCACGGCAGTGTTTGCGCACGGCAGTGTTTGCGCTATGCTGTGTTTGCGCAAGGTTGTATTTGCTGAACGTGGTGTTTGCTCAAGGCAATGTTTGCGCAAGGCAGTATTTGCGCAAGGCAGTGTTTATGCAAGGCAGTGTTTGCTCACGGCCGTTTTTATGCACAGAGTGTTTGCCCAAAGTTGTGTTTGCGCAAGGCAGTGTTTGCGCAACGCTGGGTTTGTGCACGCTGTTTTTTTGCACGGCAGTGTTTGTGCCAGGCAGTGTTTGAGGAATGGAGTGTTTGCGCAAGGCAGTGTTTGCGCAAGGCAGGGTTTGCGCAACGCAGTGTTTGTGTAAGGCAGTGTTTGAACGATGGAGTGTTTGCGCAAGGTTTTTTATGCGCAAGGAATTGTTTGCGCAAGGCAGTATTTGCGCAAGGCAGCGTTTGCGCAAGGCAGCGTTTGCGCAAGGCAGTGTTTGCGCAAGGCAGTGTTTGCGCAAGGCCGTGTTTGCGCACGGCATTGTTTGCGCACGGCAGTGTTTGCGCAAGGCAGTGCTTGCGCACGGCAGTATTTGCGCACGGCAGTGTTTGCGCACGGCTGTGTTTGCGCACGGCAGTGTTTGCGCATGTCAGTGTTTGCGCACGGCAGTGTTTGCGCACGGCAGTGTTTGCGCACAGCATTGTTTGCGCACGGCAGTGTTTGCACACGGCAGTGTTTGCGCAAGGCAGTGTTTATGCAAGGCATTGTTTGCTCCCGGCCGTTTTTATGCACAGAGTGTTTGCGCAAAGTTGTGTTTGCGGAAGTCAGTGTTTGCGCAACGCTGTGTTTGCGCACGGCAGTGTTTGCTCAAGTTTGCGTTTGCTCAAGGTTGCATTTTTTCAAGGTTGCGTTTGCGCAAGACTGTGTTAGCGCAACACTGTGCTTGCGCAAGACTGTGTTTGCGTAAGGTTGTGTTTGCTCAAGGTGGTGTTTGCTCAAGGCAGTGTTTGCGCAACGCTGTGTTTGTGCACGCTGTTTTTTTGCACGGCAGTGTTTGCGCTAGGCAGTGTTTGAGCAATGGAGTGTTTGCGTATGGCAGTGTTTGCGCAAGGCAGGGTTTGCGCAAGGGATTGTTTGCGAAAGTCGGTGTTTGCGCACGACTGTGTTTGCTCACAGCTGTGTTTGCGCACGGCAGTGTTTGCTCAAGGGTGTGTTTGCGTACAGCAGTGTTTGCGCAAGGCAGTGTTTGCGCAAGGCAGTGTTTGCGCAAGGCAGTGTTTGCGCAAGGCAGTGTTTGCGCAAGTCAGTGTTTGCGCAAGGCAGTGTTTGCGTAAGGCAGTATTTGAGCAATGGATTGTTTGCACAAGGTTTTGTTTGCGCAAGGGACTGTTTGCGCAAGGCAGTGGTTGCGCAAGGCTGTGTTTGCGCAAGGCAGTGTTTGCGCAAGGCTGTGTTGGCGCAAGGCAGTGTTTGCGCACGGCTGTGTTTGCGCACGGCAGCGTTTGCGCAAGGCAGTGTTTGCGCACGGCAGTGTTTGCGCACAGCATTGTTTGAGCACGGCAGTGTTTGCGCACGGCAGTGTTTGCGCTATGCTGTGTTTGCGCAAGGTTGTATTTGCTGAACGTGGTGTTTGCTCAAGGCAATGTTTGCGCAAGGCAGTATTTGCGCAAGGCAGTGTTTATGCAAGGCAGTGTTTGCTCACGGCCGTTTTTATGCACAGAGTGTTTGCGCAAAATTGTGTTTGCGCAAGGCAGTGTTTGCGCAACGCTGGGTTTGTGCACGCTGTTTTTTTGCACGGCAGTGTTTGTGCCAGGCAGTGTTTGAGGAATGGAGTGTTTGCGCAAGGCAGTGTTTGCGCACAGCATTGTTTGCGCACGGCAGTGTTTGCACACGGCAGTGTTTGCGCAAGGCAGTGTTTATGCAAGGCATTGTTTGCTCCCGGCCGTTTTTATGCACAGAGTGTTTGTGCAAAGTTGTGTTTGCGCAAGGCAGTGTTTGCGCAACGCTGTGTTTGCGCAAGACTGTGTTTGCGCAAGGTTGTGTTGGCTCAAGGTGGTGTTTGCTCAAGGTAGTGTTTGCGCAACGCTGTGTTTGTGCACGCTGTTTTTTTGCACGGCAGTGTTTGCATGAGGCAGTGTTTGCGCAAGGCAGTGTTTGCGCGAGGCAGTGTTTGCGCAAGGTTGTGTTTGTGTAAGGCAGTGTTGGCGCGAGGCAGTGTTTGCACGAGGCAGTGTTTGCGCAAAGTTTTTTATGCGCAAGGGATTGTTTGCGCAAGGCAGTGTTTGCGCAAGGCAGCGTTTGCGCAATGCAGTGTTTGCGCAAGGCAGTGTTTGCGCAAGGCAGTGTTTGCGCAAGGGAGTGTTTGCGCAAGGCAGTGTTTGCGCAAGGGAGTGTTTGCGCAAGGGAGTGTTTGCGCAAGGCAGTGTTTGCGCACGGCAGTGTTTGCGCACGGCAGTGTTTGCGCAAGGCTGTGTTTGCGCAAGGCAGTGTTTGCGCAAGGCAGTGTTTGCGCACGGCAGTGTTTGCGCATGGCAGTGTTTGCGCACAGCATTGTTTGCGCACGGCAGTGTTTGCAAACGGCAGTGTTTGCGCAAGGCAGTGTTTATGCAAGGCATTGTTTGCTCCCGGCCGTTTTTATGCACAGAGTGTTTGCGCAAAGTTGTGTTTGCGCAAGGCAGTGTTTGCGCAACGCTGTGTTTGTGCACGCTGTTTTTTTGCACGGCAGTGTTTGTGCCATGCAGTGTTTGAGGAATGGAGTGTTTGCGCAAGGCAGTGTTTGCGAAAGGTAGTGTTTGCGCAAGGCAGGGTTTGCGCAACGCAGTGTTTGTGTAAGGCAGTGTTTGAACGATGGAGTGTTTGCGCAAGGTTTTTTATGCGCAAGGGATTGTTTGTGCAAGGCAGTATTTGCGCAAGGCAGTATTTGCGCAAGGCAGCGTTTGCGCAAGGCAGTGCTGTGCAAGGCAGCATTTGCACAAGGCAGTGTTTGCGCAAGGCAGTGTTTGCGCAAGGCAGTGTTTGCGCACGGCAGTGTTTGCGCACGGCAGTGTTTACGCATGGCAGTGTTTGCGCACGGCAGTGTTTGCGCACGGCAGTGTTTGCGCACGGCACTCTTTGCGCAAGTCACTGTTTGCGCAAGGGAGTGTTTGCGCAAGGTAGTGTTTGCGCACGGCAGTGTTTGCGCACGGCAGTGTTTGCGCACGGCAGTGTTTGCGCACGGCAGTGTTTGCGCAAGTTTGCGTTTGCTCAAGGTTGCATCTGCTCAAGGTTGCGTTTGCGCAAGACTGTGTTTGCGCAAGACTGTGTTTGTGCAAGACTGTGTTTGCGCAAGGCTGTGTTTGCTCAAGGTGGTGTTTGCTCAAGGCAGTGTTTGCGCAACGCTGTGTTTGTGCACGCTGTTTTTTTTGCACGGCAGTGTTTGCATGAGGCAGTGTTTGCGCAAGGCAGTGTTTGCGCGAGGCAGTGTTTGCGCAAGGTTATGTTTGCGTAAGGCAGTGTTGGCGCAAGGCAGTGTTTGCGCGAGGCAGTGTTTGCGCGAGGCAGTGTTTGCGCGAGGCAGTGTTTGTGCAAGGATGTGACTGCGCACGGCTGTGTTTGCTCACGGCTGTGTTTGCTCATGGCTGTGTTTGCTCATGGCAGTGTTTTCGCACGGCAGTGTTTGCGCACGGCAGTGTTTGCGCATGTCAGTGTTTGCGCGCGGCAGTGTTTGCACGCGGCAGTGTTTGCACAAGGCAGTGCTTGCGCACGGCAGTGTTTGCGCACGGCAGTGTTTGCGCACGGCAGTGTTTGCTCACGGCAGTGTTTGCGCACGTTTGCGTTTGCTCAAGGTTGCATATGCTCAAGGTTGCGTTTGCGCAAGTCTGTGTTTGCGCAAGACTGTGTTTGCGCAAGGTTGTGTTTGCTCAAGGTGGTGTTTGCTCAAGGTGGTGTTTGCGCAACGCTGTGTTTGTGCACGCTGTTTTTTTGCACGGCAGTGTTTGCATGAGGCAGTGTTTGCGCAAGGCAGTGTTTGCGCGAGGCAGTGTTTGCGCAAGGTTGTGTTTGTGTAAGGCAGTGTTGGCGCGAGGCAGTGTTTGCACGAGGCAGTGTTTGCGCAAAGTTTTTTATGCGCAAGGGATTGTTTGTGCAAGGCAGTGTTTGCGCAAGGCAGTGTTTGCGCAAGGCAGTGTTTGCGCAAGGCAGTGTTTGCGCAAGGCAGTGTTTGCGCAAGGGAGTGTTTGCGCAAGGCAGTGTTTGCGCACGGCAGTGTTTGCGCACGGCAGTGTTTGCGCAAGGCAGTGTTTGCGCACGGCAGTGTTTGCGCACGGCAGTGTTTGCGCACGGCTGTGTTTACGCACGGCAGTGTTTGCGCATGTCAGTGTTTGCGCACGGCAGTGTTTGCGCATGGCAGTGTTTGCGCACAGCATTGTTTGCGCACAGCAGTGTTTGCACACGGCAGTGTTTGTGCAAGGCAGTGTTTATGCAAGGCATTGTTTGCTCCCGGCCGTTTTTATGCACAGAGTGTTTGCGCAAAGTTGTGTTTGCGCAAGGCAGTGTTTGCGCAACGCTGTGTTTGTGCACGCTGTTTTTTTGCACGGCAGTGTTTGTGCCAGGCAGTGTTTGAGGAATGGAGTGTTTGCGCAAGGCAGTGTTTGCGAAAGGCAGTGTTTGCGCAAGGCAGGGTTTGCGCAACGCAGTGTTTGTGTAAGGCAGTGTTTGAACGATGGAGTGTTTGCACAAGGTTTTTTATGCGCAAGGCAGTATTTGCGCAAGACAGTATTTACGCAAGGCAGTATTTGCGCAAGGCAGCGTTTGCGCAAGGCAGTGCTGTGCAAGGCAGCATTTGCGCAAGGCAGTGTTTGCGCAAGGCAGTGTTTGCGCAAGGCAGTGTTTGCGCACGGCAGTGTTTGCGCACGGCAGTGTTTACGCATGGCAGTGCTTGCGCACGGCAGTGTTTGCGCACGGCAGTGTTTGCGTACGGCATTGTTTGCGCACGGCAGTGTTTGCGCATGTCAGTGTTTGCGCAAAGCAGTGCTTGCGCACGGCAGTGTTTGCGCACGGCAGTGTTTGCGCACGGCAGTGTTTGCGCACGGTAGTGTTTGCGCACGTTTGCGTTTGCTCAAGGTTGCATCTGCTCAAGGTTGCGTTTGCGCAAGACTGTGTTTGCGCAAGACTGTGTTTGCGCAAGGTTGTGTTTGCTCAAGGTGGTGTTTGCTCATGGCAGTGTTTGCGCAACGCTGTGTTTGTGCACGCTGTTTTTTTTGCACGGCAGTGTTTGCATGAGGCAGTGTTTGCGCAAGGCAGTGTTTGCGCGAGGCAGTGTTTGCGAAAGGTTGTGTTTGCGTAAGGCAGTGTTGGCACAAGGCAGTGTTTGCGCGAGGCAGTGTTTGCGCGAGGCAGTGTTTGCGCGAGGCAGTGTTTGTGCAAGGATGTGACTGCGCACGGCTGTGTTTGCTCACGGCTGTGTTTGCTCATGGCTGTGTTTGCTCACAGCAGTGTTTTCGCACGGCAGTGTTTGCGCACGGCAGTGTTTGTGCATGTCAGTGTTTGCGCGCGGCAGTGTTTGCGCAAGGCAGTGCTTGCGCACGGCAGTGTTTGCGCACGGCAGTGTTTGCGCACGGCAGTGTTTGCTCACGGCAGTGTTTGTGCACGTTTGCGTTTGCTCAAGGTTGCATATGCTCAAGGTTGCGTTTGCGCAAGACTGTGTTTGCGCATGGTTGTATTTGATCAAGGTGGTGTTTGCATGAGGCAGTGTTTGCGCAAGGCAGTGTTTGCGCGAGGCATTGTTTGCGCAAGGTTGTGTTTGTGTAAGGCAGTGTTGGCGCGAGGCAGTGTTTGCACGAGGCAGTGTTTGCGCGAGGCAGTGTTTGTGCGAGGCAGTGTTTGCGCGAGGCAGTGTTTGTGCAAGGATGTGACTGCGCATGGCTCTGTTTGCTCACGGCTGTGTTTGCTCATGGCTGTGTTTGCTCACGGCTGTGTTTGCATAAGGAGTGTTTGCGCGAGGAGTGTTTGAGCGAGGCAGTGTTTGCGCGAGGCAGTGTTTGCGCGAGGCAGTGTTGGCGCGAGGCAGTTTTGGCGCGAGGCAGTGTTAGCGCGAGGCAGTGTTTGCGCGAGGCAGTGTTTGCGCGAGGCAGTGTTTGTGCAAGGATGTGACTGCGCGAGGCAGTGTTTGCGCGAAGCTGTGTTTGTGCAAGTTTGGGTTTGTGCACGGCTGGGTTTGCGCGAGGCAGTGTTTGCATGAGGCAGTGTTTGCACGAGGCAGTGTTTGCGCAAGGATGTGTTTGCGCACGGCAGTGTTTGCGCACGGCAGTGTTTGCGCACAGCATTGTTTGCGCACGGCAGTGTTTGCACACGGCAGTGTTTGCGCTATGCTGTGTTTGCGCAAGGTTGTATTTGCTGAACGTGGTGTTTGCTCAAGGCAATGTTTGCGCAAGGCAGTATTTGCGCAAGGCAGTGTTTATGCAAGGCAGTGTTTGCTCACGGCCGTTTTTATGCACAGAGTGTTTGCGCAAAGTTGTGTTTGCGCAAAGTTGTGTTTGCGCAATGCTGTGTTTGTGCACGCTGTTTTTTTGCACGGCAGTGTTTGTGCCAGGCAGTGTTTGCGCAAGGCAGTGTTTGCGCAAGGCAGTCTTTGCGAAAGGCAGGGTGTGCGCAATGCAGTGTTTGTGTAAGGCAGTGTTTGAACGATGGAGTGTTTGCGCAAGGTTTTTTATGCGCAAGGGATTGTTTGCGCAAGGGAGTGTTTGCGCAAGGCAGCGTTTGCGCAAGGCAGAGTTTGCGCAAGGCAGCGTTTGCGCAAGGCAGTGTTTGCGCAAGGGAGTGTTTGCGCAAGGGAATGTTTGCGCATGGGAGTGTTTGCGCAAGGGAGTGTTTGCGCAAGGGAGTGCTTGCACACAGTAGTGTTTGCGCACGGCAGTGTTTGCGCACAGCAGTGTTTGCGAAAGGGAGTGCTTATGCACGGCAGTGTTTGCGCACGGCAGTGTTTGCGCACGGCAGTGTTTGCGCATAGCAGTGTTTGCGCACGGCAGTGTTTGCACACGGCAGTGTTTGCGCAAGGCAGTGTTTATGCAAGGCATTGTTTGCTCTTGGCCGTTTTTATGCACAGAGTGTTTGCGCGAAGTTGTGTTTGCGCAAGGCAGTGTTTGCGCAACGCTGTGTTTGCGCAAGGCAGTGTTTGCGCAATGCTGTGTTTGTGCACGCTGTTTTTTTGCACGCCAGTGTTTGTGCCAGGCAGTGTTTGAGGAATGGAGTGTTTGCGCAAGGCAGTGTTTGCGCAAGGCAGGGTTTGCGCAACGCAGTGTTTGTGTAAGGCAGTGTTTGAACGATGGAGTGTTTGCGCAAGGTTTTTTATGCGCAAGGGATTGTTTGCGCAAGGCAGTATTTGCGCAAGGCAGCGTTTGCGCAAGGCAGAGTTTGTGCAAGGCAGCGTTTGCGCAAGGCAGTGTTTGCGCAAGGCAGTGTTTGCGCAAGGCAGTGTTTGCGCACGGCAGTGTTTGCGCACGGCAGTGTTTCCGCAAGGCAGTGCTTGCGCACGGCAATGTTTGCGCACGGCAGTGTTTGCGCACGGCTGTGTTTGCGCACGGCAGTGTTTACGCATGTCAGTGTTTGCGCACGGCAGTGTTTGCGCAAGGCAGTGCTTGCGCAAGGCAGTGCTTGCACACGGCAGTGTTTGCACACGGCAGTGTTTGCGCACGGCAGTGTTTGCGCACGTTTGCGTTTGCTCAAGGTTGCATCTGCTCAAGATTGCGTTTGCGTAAGACTGTGTTTGCACAAGACTGTGATTGCGCAAGACTGTGTTTGCGCAAGGTTGTGTTTGCTCAACGTGGTGTTTGCTCAAGGCAGTGTTTGCGCAACGCTGTGTTTGTGCACGCTGTTTTTTTTGCACGGCAGTGTTTGCATGAGGCAGTGTTTGCGCAAGGCAGTGTTTGCGCGAGGCAGTGTTTGCGCAAGGTTGTGTTTGCGTAAGGCAGTGTTAGCGCGAGGCAGTGTTTGCGAGAGGCAGTGTTTGCGCGAGGCAGTGTTTGTGCAAGGATGTGACTGCGCACGGCTGAGTTTGCTCACGGCTGTGTTTGCTCATGGCTGTGTTTGCTCACGGCAGTGTTTTTGCACGGCAGTGTTTGCGCACGGCAGTGTTTGCGCATGTCAGTGTTTGCGCGCGGCAGTGTTTGCGCGCGGCAGTGTTTGCGCAAGGCAGTGCTTGCGCACGGCAGTGTTTGCGCACGGCAGTGTTTGCGCACGGCAATGTTTGCGCACGTTTGCGTTTGCTCAAGGTTGCATATGCTCAAGGTTGCGTTTGCGCAAGACTGTGTTTGCGCAAGACTGTGTTTGCGCAAGACTGTGTTTGCGCAAGGTTGTGTTTGCTCAAGGTGGTGTTTGCTCAAGGTGGTGTTTGCGCAACGCTGTGTTTGTGCACGCTGTTTTTTTACACGGCAGTGTCTGCATGAGGCATTGTTTGTGCAAGGCAGTGTTTGCGCGAGGCAGTGTTTGCGCAAGGTTGTGTTTGTGTAAGGCAGTGTTGGCGCGAGGCAGTGTTTGCGCGAGGCAGTGTTTGCGCGAGGCAGTGTTTGCGCAAGGCAGTGTTTGTGCAAGGCTGTGACTGCGCACGGCTCTGTTTGCTCACGGCTGTGTTTGCTCACGGCTGTGTTTGCTAACGGCTGTGTTTGCGTAAGGAGTGTTTGCTCGAGGAGTATTTGCGCGAGGCAGTGTTTGCGCGAGGCAGTGTTGGCGCTAGGCAGTTTTGGCGTGAGGCAGTGTTGGCGCGAGGCAGTGTTGGCGCGAGGCAGTGTTGGCGCGAGGCAGTGTTTGCGCGAGGCAGTGTTTGTGCAAGGATGTGACTGCGCGAGGCAGTGTTTGCGCGAAGCTGTGTTTGCGCGAGGCTGTGTTTGTGCAAGTTTGGGTTTGCGCACGGCTGGGTTTATGCACGGCTGGGTTTGCGCGAGGTAGTGTTTGCGTGAGGCAGTGTTTGCGCGAGGCAGTGTTTGCGCAAGGATGTGTTTGCGCAAGGATGTGTTTGCACACGGCTGCGTTTGCCAAGGCAGTGTTTGCGCGAGGCAGTGATTGTGCAATGGAGCGCTTGCGCAAGGTTGTGTTTGCGCATGGCAGTGTTTGCGCAAGGGAGTGTTTGCGCAATGGAGTGCTTGGGCAAGTTTGTGTTTGCACAAGGGATTGTTTGCACAAGGCAGTATTTGCGCAAGGCATTATTTGCGCAAGGCAGTGTTTGCGCATGGCAGTGTTTGCGCATGGCAGTGTTTGCGTAAGGCATTGTTTCCGCAAACCAGTGTTTCCGCAAGTCAGTGTTTGCGCAAGCCAGTGTTTGTGCACGGAGTGTTTACGCAAAGATGTGTTTACGCAAGCCAGTGTTTGTGGACGGCCGTGTTTGCGCTCGGCAGTGTTCGCGCTCGGCAGTGTTTGCGCACGGCAGTGTTTGCAACAGACGCACATGCACAGAAACATATACAGATCTACGTATAATGTCAACATCAGACTATATAGCGGTGCTCCTCGTTAATATCAGACAGTCAGAGCACGAAACCGTTAGAAGTTATTAATCACCTTTTGCAGCAACAAAACACAGACATACAAAAGCATAGATTCACACAGACACATACAGACCAACAGCTCCACACAGACACTGTGTAAATATCAGACTATATTGAGGGCTCACTGTTTATATCAGACTATATTGAGGGTCTCACTGTTAATATCAGACTATATTGAGGTCCTCACTGTTAATATCAGACTATATTAAGGGCTCACTGTTAATATCAGACTATATTGAGGGCTCACTGTTAATATCAGACTATATTGAGGGCTCACTGTTAATATCAGACAATTGTTAAAATCATTATATAGACACAGTAAGATACGCACACACACACAAACACACACTCGATCACACATACACAGACACGCACACCCACGAAGCACCGGCTGGAAATCACCAGGACATCATTTAGCAGCAAATAATCACCTTCCACAATCACTAAACACTTTTGTGTGCACACTCACAGTCTCTCTCTCGCACGCACTTTCTATCTTGTGCACTCTGGTGCGCGAACACTCTCGGGCACACAATCTCTCTCGCACACATACTCTCATGCAATTCTCTTTGGCGCACTTTCTCGCTCATGCTCTTACGAACATACTCTTGCGTGCACACTTTTTCGTGCAGTCTTTCTCCCTTTGGCGCTCACTCACGCGTGCACACTCTTGAGAAGTCTCTATCACATGGAATCTCTCGTGTGAACACTCTTGCGCACACTCTCTTGCGTGCACACTCACAGTCTTTCTGTCTTCGGTGCGCACTCTTTCAATCTTGCACTCTCTCATGCACACTTTCGCTCGAGAACTTTCTTGCGCACACCCTCTCACATGCACACGCTCTCACAGTCATTTGCGCATGCTCTCGTGAACACTCTCGTGCCAAAGTTCTCACTCGTGCACTCTCGCATGCACACTCATGCAGTCTCTCTCTTGCGCGCACTCTATCACACGCAATCTCACACATTCTTTTGCACACATACTCTCACACACACTTTTGCACACACACTTAGTTGCACAGTCTTTCTTCAGCGGACACTCTTGAGCTCATACTTTCACAGGCACGCGCTCACACACACGCTTTTGCACGCACGCTCTCTTGTGCCATCTTTCTCTCACATGCAGTCTCTGACCAAAAACTCAGTCACTTTAACACACTCTCGGCAGTTTTGCGCAATCCAGTGTTTACGCTCAGCCGTGTTTGCGCACGGCCGTGTTTCCTCATGGCAGTGTTTGCGCACGGCAGTGTTTGCGCACGGCAGTGTTGGTGCACGGCCGTGTTGGCGCACGGCCGTGTTTGTGCACCACTGTGTTTGCGCACGGCAGTGTTTTCACACTCTTACGCACTCTCTTACTCGAATGTTCACTTGTGCGCACCCTCTCACACACATACTCTCTCGCACAGTCTTTCTCTTTGGCTACTCTCTCGAGCTCACACTCTCTCTCGCGCACTCTTCTATGGGAACACTCTCTTGCGCGCACTAACTCGCACACACTCTCTCGCGCAGTCTCTCTTGAGCGCACTCTCTCGTACAGTCTTTCTCAATTCGAGTTCACACTCTCGCGCACTCACACTCTTACACGGACAATCTCTCTCGCAGTCTGTCTTTGGTATACACCCTCCTCAGCTCGCCCTCTCTCGCGTACACTCTCTTGCGTGCAATCTATCTCCCTAACACACTCTCTCGCAAAGTCTCCCTCTCTTCGGTGGCCACTCTCTCGCACGCACAGTCTCTCTAACGAAACCTCTCTCGAGGTCTCTCTCTCTTCAGCGCACACTCCCTCCAGTATACATCTCGCACATTCTCTCCCTCGTGCAGTACCTCTAACGTATCCACTCTCACATCATTCTTTCGCATACCTTTTCTCACACTCTCGTATGCAGACTCTCGCACAATCTCTCTCTCATGCGCAGTTACTATTGCGTACACTCTAGTGCCCGCAAACTCTCGCATTAACTTCTGTGCACACTCTCACGCAGTCTCTCTCGTGTGCGCAGTTTCTATCGCTCGCAAGCTATCACGTGCAATCTCGCGCACGAGCACTCGCGTGCAAACTCTCATGCGTGCACACTCTCGCTCAGTCTCTCTCTGTTCGGTTCACATAAATTTGAGTGCACATTCTCAATCGTCTTTCTTGCACATTCTCTCTCGCTCGCACTCTTTCATGTGTGTAAACATTCTCTCGTACCCACACTCTCTCGGATGAGCTCTATCTCACACCCACACTCTCTCGGATGAACTCTATATCACATTCACACTCTTTTGTGCAATCTCTATCACTTCGGCACACACTCTAACACCCGCACATCTCGGGCAGCCTCTCTTACACACAATCTCTCTCGCATGCAATCTCTTACGCGCACTCTCGCAACAACATTTTTTCGTGCATACACTCTTGCACACACACTCTCGCGCAGTCTTTCTTTCGCACACTCTCTTGCGAACATTCTCTCATGCAGTATTTCTATCTTCAGTGTAATTTCTCTTGAGCTCACACTCTCACATACACACTTTCACGTAGTCGCTCTTTTGCGCGCACTCTACTGCACAAATGTACTCTCGCGCGCTCACAAACAATCTACACGCACACTTTCACACATGCGCACTCTCGCGCAGTCTTTCTGTTCAGTGTACAAACTCTCGAGCTCACATTCTCTTGCGTGCACTCTGTCATGCGGGCACACTTGCGCGCGCACTCTCACACAGTCTCTGTTCAGTGCACACTCTCATACACACATTCTCACACAGTCTCTGTCTCGCGCACAATCTCTCGCGCAGTCTTTCTCTCTTCGGTGCACACACTCTCGAGCTCAGATTCTCTTATGTGCACTCTATCTTGTGCGCACTCTTTTGCGCAAACCTTTTCTTGCACGCGCACTCTTTGACACACAATCTGTTGTGCACAGGTTCTCACGCAAACGCTCATGCACCCACTCTGTCACATACACACTCTCTCACGAAGTATGTCTCTTGCCTGCACTCACACTCTTGTGCGCACTCTCTCTTGCTCGCACTGTCTCGTGCGAAAACTCGCTTGCACACACTCTCGCGTGCATACTCTCACGCAGTCTCTCTCTTTGGCACACACTCTCCGTGTACAATCTCTCGTGCGCTCGCACAAATGTACTCTCGCGCGCTCACACTCTTGCATGCACACTCTCTCGCGCACTCTTTCTCTCTTCGGTGCACACTCCCTCACGCGCACATTCTCGCGCAGTTTTTCCCTCTCACACACTGTTTCTCCCGAACTCTCTTTCTGCCGAACACTCTCTCACTCACACTCTTGTGTGCAAAGTCTTGCGCGCACACACAATTTCTTTGCCCATTCTCTCATGCGTGCACAATCTCAGACACTCTCTCTCTCATGCACACATTCTATTCCACGCACGCTATTGCTCACAATGTCTCGCATGGATAATGTCGCACACATTCTCTCATGCAATCTCCCTCTCTTCGGCACACTCTCTCACGTGCGAACCCTCTCTCACGTGCACACTGTCTTGCACACACTCTCTCATATGCACACTCTCTCGGGCAGTCTGTCTCTCTTCGGCACACACACTCTCTCGCGCACATTCACACGCAGGCACTCTCTTGCGTCTGCATTCTCTCTCCCGCACACACTCGCTCGCGTGCATACTCTCGAACACTCGATCTCACGCAATCTCTCGCATGAACACTCCCTCATGCACACACCCTTTTGCAAGCGTATTTTCGTGCAGTCTTTCTCTCTTGGTGCACATTTTTTCAAGTTCACACTCTCTCGGGTTTATAGCCTCTCGCGTACAATCACTCGCGCTCAATCTCTCACGTGCACTCTCTCAAGTGTAATCTCTTTAGCACACAATGTCTCTCGCTTCCACTCTGTATCGCACGCAAGTGTGATTACACTTGATTACTCTCGGGTGCAAAGTCTCTCGCACACTCTTGCACGGAGACTCACTCACGCTGTCTCTCTATTGCGTGCACATTCTCGAGCAGCCTCTCTCTCGCATGCAAACTCTCGCTCTCTCATGCTCGTACTTTTTCGCATGTGTAATCTCTCTTGCAATCAATCTCCCCTGCGTGCAATCACTCTTGCCAACGTATCTCCCTTACACCCAATCCCTCTCACCCGCGCATTCCTCTCTCGCGCGTATACTCTTGCACCCAATCTCTCTCATGCGTAATCTCTCTCGTGCATCATGTCTCTTGCCTGCACACTCTTTCATCTGCAATCTCCCGTGCGCAGAATCTTTCTCGCGTCCATCCTCTCTCCCGCGGAGTCTCTCTCTCGAGCGGACGTTTGCGTTCACACTCTCTCACGCAGCCTCTCCCTCGCGTGCACTCTCTCTCACGTGCACTCTCTCTCACGTGCACTCTCTCTCACGCATGATTTCTCTCTCTCGCGCAATCACTCTCACATGTATACTCTCACGTGCACTCTATTACATGCGTACTCTCTCACGCTCACTATTACTTGCGCCCCACTCTGTCTCAAGCGAAAACTTTCACATGTAGAATCTCTTCTCTTCGCGTTCAATCTCTCTCACATGTATACTCTCACACGCAGTCTCTTTCGCCTGTGCCCTCTCACGTGCACACTCACATGAACACTTTCTCGTGCGCACACTCTCTCACATGCAACTCTCAGTCTTTCACTCTTCGGCGTACAATCCTCGAGCTCGTACACTACACTACTCGTACATGCGAACTCTCTTTGCACTCACATTCTCTCGCATGCACACAATCTCGCACAGTCTCTCTTCGGTGCAGACTCTATGCGCACATTCTTGCACAGTCTCACTCTCACGCGCGGACATTCTCTCGCATGCACACTCTCATGCAGTTCCTTTCTCTCTCTTCAGCGCACACTCTCTCGCATGCATACTCCAGCGCAGGCTATCTAATGCGTACACTGTCTCTTACACACAATCTCGCTCGCACTTTCTCGTGCAAAGACTCATACAAATATCAGACTATATTGAGGTGCTCACTGTTAATATGAGACGGCATTGTTAATATCATTATATAGACAAAACAAACACACACAGACACACATATATGTTAACACCACTCACAGCCACTAAACACCAGCCACAGCCACTAAACACCAGCCACAGCCACTAAACACCAGCCACAGCCACTAAACACCGGACAGTAAACACCAGTCACAGCCACTAAACACCAGACAGTAAACACCAGCCACAGCCACTAAACACCAGACAGTAAACACCAGCCACTAAACACCAGACAGTAAACACCAGACAGTAAACACCAGCCACTAAACACCAGACAGTAAACACCAGACAGTAAACACCAGACAGTAAACACCAGCCGCAGCCAAAAAACATCAATTTGCTGTCACTAAGAAACAGCCACAGCCACTGATCACCAGCAACAGACGCACACACATAGAAAAACAGATATACGGACAAACATACACAGACTCACACATACATAAATGGACACACACATACACTGTGAACATCAGACTATGCAGTGGTGCTCACTGTTAATATCAGACAGACAGAGCCACTAAACACCAACTGAAAGGCATCTCAGTGGTTAGAGCACTCACTTTAAATATGAAAAGCGCTATATCAAATGCAACGATTATTATTTATTACTAAACACCGTCCACAACAACAAGACACAAAGACATGAAAACACAGATTCACACAGTCACATACAGACCAACAAACTCACACCAACACTCTGTAAATATCAGACTATATTGAGGGCTCACTGTTAATATCGGATTATATTGAGGGCTCACTGTTAATATCAGACTATATTGAGGGCTCACTGTTAATATCAGACTATATTGCGGTGCTCACTGTTAATATCAGACTATATTAAGGGCTCACTGTTAATATCAGACGATAGAGCCATCATTGCTTATATAATTATATAGACACACACAGACACAAACTCAGACACACACAGCGACACACACACATATATGCAAATGCATAAAAACACAACTCAATCACACACACAGACACATCCACGAAGCACCAGATGGCAGTCACTTGGCACAATTTAGTGGCCAACAAACACCTTCCACAACCATTAAACACAGCCACTGAACTCCAACCACAGCCAATAACCACCAGCCATGCAACACCTGCCAATAAACACCAGCCAACAGGCAGAAAACACACACTCGTTTGCACGCACACTTTCTCACTTGCACATTCTCGCGCAGTCTCCCTCTCGTGCGAACATTCTCTTGTGCGCACACTCTCTCGCGTAGTCTTTCTCCCGTTTGTGCATATTGATGCGCACTTACTCTTGAGAATTCTCTATCGTGTGCAATCTCTCACGTGAACACTCTCACACACACACTCTTGCACGCACACTCTTGTGCAGTCTTTCTCTCTTCGGGGTACACTCATTCGAGCTTGCACTCTCTCACGCGCACTCTCGTGCGAAAACTCTCTTGAGCACACTCTCTCGCACGCACACGCTCTCGCAGTCTGTCTCGTGCACTCCCGCATAAACACTCTCGTGCAAACTCTCTCTCACTCGCGCACTCTGACCTGCACACTCTCACGCAGTCTCACTCTTGTGCGCACTCTATCGCACGCAATCTCACACAGTCTCTTGCACGCGCACTCTCTCACGCAGACTCTCTTCGGTGCACTCTTTCACCCACACTCTCTCGCACAAACATTCTCTTGTGTGCACACTTCTCTCGTGAAGTCTTTCTCCCTTTGGCGCACACTCTCCCACGTGTACACACTTGAGAAGTCTCTATCACACGCAATCTCTTGCATCAACATTTTCTGATGCACACACTCTTTTGCACACACACTCTCATTCAGTCTTTCTCCGGCGCACTCTCTCCCTCTCGCACAAAATCTATCGCAATCTCTCTTTCGCACAGACTCTCTCTCTTTGGTACACTCTCTCACACGCACTCTGGCGCAAAAACTCTATTGCGCACACTCTCACATCCACACACTCTCGCAGTCTCTCTCGTGCAGTCTCTTACAAAAACTCTCGTGTGAAAACTCTCTCACTCGCGCACTCTCTCTTGCGCACACTCTATCGCGGCAAATCTCACACACTTTTTTGAATGCACACTCTCTCGCCCAGTCTTTCTTCGGTGCACACTCTTTCGAGCTCACACTGTCTCGCACACACAATCTCATGAGCACACTCTCGCGCAGTCTCTCTCACACACACAATCTATCGTGCACAAACTCTCGCGTGAACAGTCTCACTCTTTTGCACACACTCTGTTTACAGCCTTTCTCTCTTCAGTGGACACTCTTTTGAATCCACACTCTCACGGACACGCGCTCACACATGCACACTTTTGCCCCACCATCTCTTGTGCCGCCTTTCTCTCGCGTGCAGTCTCTGACCGAAATCTCTGTCGCTTTTACACTCTCTCTCACTATCTCTCTCTTCTGCGCACTCTCTCTCACACACACTCACTCACATGAACAATCTGCTGCGCGCACAATCTTTTACATGCACAATCTCGCGCGCATTCTTTCGTGCAGTCTCTCTCTCTTCGGTGCACTCTCGCACGCAATGTCTCTCGCGCACTCTCTTATGTGAACGTTTTCTCGCACACGCACTCTCGTACACACACACACTTGCACAATCTCTCTCTTCAACATACTCTCTCGAGCTCATACTCTCGTGTGCACTATCTCTGGCACACACTCTATCTATCGTTCATTATCTCTCGCACGCACTTTCACGCGAACACTCATGCGCACAATCTCTCGCACCCACTCTCTGGCGCAGTCTTTCTCAGTGTATTCTTCAGTGTATTCGAGCTCACACTCTTTCGCGCACACTCACTCGCACACACTCTTGCACCAAAATCTCTTGCGCAGTCTTTCTTTTTTCGGCGTACACTCTCTTGAGCTCGCCGTCTCTCACGTGCACTCTTTCTTGTGCACACTCTCTCTCAAGTGCAATCTCTCCGCCAAACTCACTGTCTCGCAAAGTGTCTCTCACTCCGGCGCACTCTCTTCACGTACACTCTCCCGAACAAAATCTCTCTCATGCAATTTCTCTCTCCGAAGCGCACTCTCTCGCATACACACTCTCACACGCACATTCTCTCTCGCGCGCAATATCTCTAACACATAATAATAATCCTTGCATTTGACATAGCGCTTTTCACGTCTTCTCGACGTCACAAAGTGCTTCACAGAATATACTGTAAAGTGAATTGACTGTATATTTGTGGCGAACGCAGCAGCCGATTGCGCACAGCAATGTCCCACAAACAATCATAGATTGAAAATGACCTATTTATTATTGTTTTGTTTTTTGGAGGGATTATTATACACTCTCACACTCATTCTTTCACAATTCTTTCTCTCACTCACTCTCGTGTGCACACTCTCATGCAGTCTCTCTCGTGTGCTCAGTTTCTATCCCTCATGCGCAATCTCGCGCGGACATTCACTTGTGCGCAAACCCTCATGCGTGCACTCTCTCGCTCAGTCTCTCTCTCCATGGCGTACACTCATTTGAGCGCACGTTCTCATAGTCTCTCCCTCTCGCACATTCTCTCTCACTCGCACTCTTTCGCGTGCACACTGTCTCGCGTGAGCATTCTCTCGCACTCACACTCTCGGGTGAACACTATCTCACACGCACACCTCGTGCAATCTCTATCGCTTCAGTGCACACTCTCTCACGTGCACACTCTTGGGCGCCTCTCTCACATGCACATTTTTTGGGTGAACATTTTCTCGCATGAACTCTCTCACGTACTCTCTTTCACGTGCAATCTCTCTCACTTGCAATTTCTCACACACTCTGTTTCACATCAACATTTATTTGCGCACCCACTGTTTTGCACGTACACTCTCACGCAGTCCTTCTCTCTTCAGCGCACACTCTCACACGCACTCTCTTGCAAGAAAAAACTCTCACGCGTATACTCTGTCTGAAGCATATTCTCTCTCGCGAACAATGTCTTTCGCTCACAGTCTTCACGTGAAATCTCTCGCGTATACACACTTGCGCGCAGTCACACTTTCGAGCCAACACTCTCTTGCAAGCACTCTTTCTCGCAAGCACTCTCATTTGTGCGCTCTCTCTCGCGCAGTCTCTATCGCACACACTATCATTCGAGCACTCTCTCACGCGAACACTCGAGTACACACTCTCGCGCAGTCTATCTCTTGTGTGCACTTTCTAACACACGCACTCTATCGCACGCAATCTCTCGTGGGAACACTATCTCGTGCAACAATCTCTCTCACACGTACAATCTCTCAGCCAGTTTTTCTCTCTATGGCGTACAATCTATTGAGCTCACACACTCTTGCGTGCACTCTTTTGCGCACACTCTCGCCTGGAATCTCATGCACACTCTCACACAAACACTCTCTCGTGCACACACTCGCATGCACACTCTCGTGCAGTCTTTCTTCGGTGCACACTCTCTCACGCGCAAATTATCGCGCAGTCTCTTACGTGCAGTCTCTCTCGCAAACACTTTCTCGCGCACTCTCTGGTGCAAAAACTCTCGCTCGAACTTTCTCGCATGTAGCACTCTCGCCCATTATATCATTATATCTCTTGTGTGCACTTTCTATCGCCAGCACTTTATCGCGCGTAATCTCTCTTGGAAATGATCTCTCGCGCACACAATCGCTCGGACGTACACTTTCTCGCGCAGTCTGTATCGCTTTGCACTTGTGTGCACTTTCTCGCGCGAATATTCTCACTCTCACACTCTTCCGCACCCACAATTCTCGCGCAGTCTTTCTCTTTGGTGCACACTCTTTCCTGCTCACACTCTCTGGTGCGCACTCTCTCAGGTGAACTCTCTATCGCGCACAATCTCCCTCTCGTGCAAACACTCTCTCATGTGCAAACTCTCTTGCATGCACACTCTCTCGCGCAATTTCTCTTTTCAGCGCACACTCACTTGAGTGCAAGCACACTCACGCACACACTCTCGCATGTATTCACTCTCACGCAGTCTCTCTCTTCAGCGCACACTCTCATGCGTGCACATTCTCGCGCAATCTCTCTCTTACGTGCATGAACTCTATCACGTGTAATCTGTCGCACAAACACTCACGCACACACTCGCACGTGAACTCTCACACAGTCGCTCTTCGGCTCTGTCTCTCGCGCACTTTCTCGAGCGAACACTTTCGCATTCACTGTCTCACAAACACTCTATCATGCAAAATCTCTCGCATGAACACTCGCTCGCACGCTCTCGCGTGCACAGTCTCGCAGTCTCTCTCTTGTGCGCACTTTCTATCGCATGAAGTCTGTTGTGCACAGTCTGTCGCACAAATAATCTCTCGCGCACACATTCGTTCGCACGCACACTCTTTCACGCAGTCTCTCTTCGGCGTACTCTCTCTCACTCGAGCTCACGCTCTCACGTATACTCTCACGCTCATTTTCTCTCACTCACACTCTTGCGTGCACTCTCTCACGACTCTCACATGTGCACTCTCTCGCATTCTCTCTCTGTTCAACACACACTCTCGCACACATTCTCACACATTCTGCCTTTTCTGCTCACACTCTCTCGAGAACACTCTCTCGCATGCGCACTCTCTCGCATGCACACAGTCTCTCTCTGAGGCGAAATCACTCTCTCTCGCACTCCCTCACGTAAATCCGTAGTCGCGCGAACACTCTTTAGCCTGCATAATCTCTTGCGCAGTCTTTCTCTCTTCCGTGTACAAACACTCGAGCTCACATTCTCTTGCGTGCACACTCTTGTGCGTATTTTCTTCCACTCGCACTCTCTAGCACGCAATCTCTCGCACGCAGTCTGCTATGCGAACTCTCACTTGCATGCACACCCTCTCGCACGAACATTTTCTCTTGTGCGCATTGTATCACACATAATCTCTCGCACAAATACTCTCGCTCGCATACTCAAATGCACAATCTCGCGCAGTCTCTCTCTTGTGCGCACTTTCTATCGCATCCACTCTAATGTGCACTCTCTCGCACAGTCTCTCTGTTCAGTACACAATATCGCGCACATTCTCACACATTCTCTCTTTCCCGCTCACACTCTCTCGTGAACATTCTCTCGCACGTGCACTCTCTCACACAGTTTCTCTCTATAAGGTGAACTCACACTCCCTGTACTCTCTCGCACAAACCCATGCTCACATGAACTCTTTTTAGTGTGCACAATCTCTTGCATAGTCTTTGTCTCGTTGGCGTACACACACTCGAGCTCACATTCTCTCACGTGCACTCGCTTGAGCGCATTCTCTTCCGCTCGCATTCTCTCGCACTCAATCTCTCGCACGCACACTCTCTCACATGCACACTTTCTGTGTGCGCACTCTATCACACGCAATCTCTCGCAAGAATACTCCACTGCTCGCACACTCGCGCAGTCTCTCTCTTGTGCACACTTTCTATCACATGCACTCTATTGTGCACAATCTCTCGCGCGAACAATCTCGCGCACACACTCTCGCACGCACTCTTGTGTGCACTCTCACACGCCATCTCTCACGTGCACTCTCACGCAAACGCTCTGTCGCACGCACAGTCTCTCGCGCACACACTCTCTCGCGCAGTCTCTCACACACACTCTCTTGTGCACATTCATTCTAACTCGCACTCTCTATGGGAAAACTCAGTCACACACAGTCTCACATGCACACTGTTGCACAGTCTCACTCATGCGCACTTTCTATCGCACACACTCTATCGTGTACAATCTCTCTTGTGAAAACTCTCTCGCTCGCACAATCTCACGTGCACACTCTCGCTCAGTCTCTCTCATACGCACTTTCTATTGCACCTACTCTATTCTGCACAATCTCTCATGCGAACAGTTTCTCACGCACACACTCTCGCAAGCACACTCTCTCGCGCAGCCTATCTCTCTTCGGCACACTCTCTCGCGCACTCTCTCGCACACTCATTCGTGCACACAATCTCTCACTCAGTCACTCTCGGTTCGGCACACTCTCTCGTGCACTCTGTCATGCGAACACTGTCTCGGGTGTGCAGACTCTCATGCAAACTCTCTCTCCTGTGTGCAATCCCTCTCTCGGGCACACATATTCACTTACAAACTTTCGCACTGTCTCTCTCTGTTCAGCGCACACACTCTCGTGCGCATACTCTCTTACTCAGTCTCTCTCGTGCACAGTTTCTATCACACGCACTCTATTGTGCACAATCTCTCCCGCGAACAAACTCTCGCACACACACTCTCATACAGTCTCTCTTTCATTGGCACAGACTCTGATGTGCACTCTCTCGCGCTCGCAATCTCTCACGAACACTCTCACGAACACTCTCGCGCACTCTCACGTTCACTTACACTTGTGCGCATTTTCTCTATTGCATATTCTCGCGCAGTCTCTCTTCACCACACAACTTCACTCATGCACTCTCTCGCACGAACACTCTCACGTGCAATCTTTAACACGCACTCTCATAAGGATAGCAAAGCACATTATAGAGAATGCAGGAGTGATCTTAAAAGAGCGATAAGACAGGCTAAAAGGTCGCATGAGAAGAGGTTAGCGGGTAACATAAAGGGGAATCCTAAAATATTTTATAAGCACATAAAGGAAAAAAGGTTAGTTAACGGTAGGGTGGAGCCAATCAAAGACAATGTCGGCCATCTTGTTATGGAGGCAGAGGCCGTGGCTGATATACTGAACGAGTACTTTGCAGCTGTCTGCACAATGGAAACGGGTGCCCCAAATGCCACAGTATTGAATGAGAGGGTACAGGACATAGATCAGATTACTATACACAGAGCGGAAGTTCTGAAAAGATCACTTACACTTGCAATTTTGACTGGGCTCAAAATTGCTCAGTCCCCAGGACCAGATGGGTTTCACCCAAAGTTGCTGTGGGAGATACGGGTTCAAATAGCGAAGGCTTTGGCCATTATATTTCAATCGTCATTCGACACAGGAGTGGTGCCAAGAGACTGGAGAATGGCTAACGTTACCCCCCTCTACAAAAAGGGGCAGAAAGACAAACCCGGAAATTACAGGCCAGTCATCCTAACTTCAGCAATAGAAAAGCTACTGGAGACTGTAATCCGGGACAGAATAAATCTCTACTTAGAGGAACACGAGGTAATTAGAGACATCCAACATGGATTTGTTAAAGGCAAATCTTGCCTAACAAATCTAATAGAATTTTTTGAAGAGGTGACTGCGAGTGTGGATGAGGGAAATGCGGTAGACATTATTTTCATGTATTTTAAAAAGGCTTTTGACACAGTACCGCATAAGAGGCTAATAAAAAACTGGAGGCCCACGGTATTAAGGGGACAGTAGCCGTTTGGATTAGGAACTGTCTGAGTGACAGAATGCAGAGGGTGGTGGTTAATGGGTGTTTCTTGCAATGGAAGGAGGTGTGCAGCGGTGTCCCCCAGGGATCGGTATTGGGACTACTGCTCTTTCTAATATATATATTAATGATCTGGACGTGGGCACAGGGAACACTATTTCCAAGTTTGCAGATGATACCAAGTTAGGTCGGGTAGGAAATAGTGAAGAAGATTGTGACGGACTGCAGGCAAACATACACAGAATGGTGGAATGGGCTGACATGTGGCAGATGGGCTTCAATGTAGGTAAGTGTGAGGTGATACACTTAGGTTGGAAAATGATAGGAGGCAATATAGGCTTTGTAGCTCAATCTTAAGTGGGGGGTGAACGTACAGAGAGATCTGGACGTTCAAGTAAGCGATTCATTGAAGGTGGCAGAGCAGGAAGATAGGGCAGTAAAAAAGGAATTTGGTGTACTGAGCTTCATTAGTAGGGCATAGAGTATAAGAATAGGGCTTATGGTTAATCTGTACAAAACACTGGTTAGGCCTCAGCTGGAGTACTGCATCCAGTTCTGGGCACATTACCTCAGGAAGGATATTAAGGCACTAGAAAGGGTGCAGAGGAGATTCACGAGATAGGGAAAAGCTGTTCCGCTGGTAGGTGTGTCTGACTCGTGGTCACAGTCTGAAGATATCTACCAAAAGAAGCAGAGGGGAGGTTAGAAGAAATGTTTTCACTCAGTGAGTTGTTAGAATTTGGAATGATCCGCCCGAAAGGGCAGTGAAGTCCGATTCGATAACAGTTTTTAAGAGAGAACTGGACAGGTATCAGGGAAGACGGATTTGTGGGGTTATGGGGAGAAAGCTGGTGAGTGGGGTCAGTGAAAGTCAGTTGCTCTGTCAAAGAGCCGCACAGACTCGATGGGCCGAATGGCCTTCTGTGCCGTAACATTCTGTGATTCTATGATTCTATGAAACCGCGACATTGTGAAACTCGTGTTTTCTGGAATGGAATATGAATCTTCCATTCCGGAGGAACAGACCCTTTCAACGTAACTTAGTGAAGCTCTGGTTAATAAGACTTGGTGTAGGATTGTGTAACTACTGGAACTTAACTACAAGTTAAATTCCAGATCTGGCGAATGTATGTAAATGTCTCAGTAGTTTCCTATTTCGTGACCATTCAGAACTATCGTATCACTGATTGATTTGGATACCGTGTTCATGAGATGTAAATTGAACACATTTCAAATCCCTCCTTTAACCAGTTTGCCCCTCTGGTCCTGCGAATGAGAAAGGCAGTCTGACTGGTTTGTCAACTGCAGGGCCTAAAATATTAAGGACCCACTTGACTCAGGAACAGACTGATAAAGGCTACTGCAGAGCTTTGACTCAATTCCCAAGTGTTCCACCTGGTGTCATGTAATAACAATAATAATCCTTGCATTTGATATAGCGCTTTTCACGTCTTCTCGACGTCCCAAAGCGCTTCACAGAACACACTGTAAAGTGAAGTGACTGTATATTTGTGGGCGAACGCGGCAGCCAATTGCGCACAGCAATGTCCCACAAACAGTCGTGGATTGAAAATGACCAATTTATTATTGTTTGTGGTTTTGGAGGATTATTATTAGGCTCTGTGTGGAGTAAGGAAACTTGCCCGAGGTTTGGCCCTGACCCCCCGGGGATTGAATTCAGATCTCTCGCTTGCAAAGCGAGTGCTCTAACCACTGAGCTACAGCAAGCTCCAATGAGACAAGTACACTCCTCCCACCCCTCCCCCCACACCGCACACCTTACGTGGCCTTCATAACCAAAGGCAGATTACAATTCAATAAATACATCCACTTTTTATAACTTTGAGTAAAAACTACTTTAACAAACGCTGGTGAATAGGTAACTTTAACTTTTACTGAATCCACCAAACAACATTTACAAGAAAACATTGACATTGGTCACATAATGATCTGAGAAGTACTCAGTTTCCTTTCTGCAGGAAACACCTATACTTTCTGACGCTAAATTAGAGCAGCTTCATCTTAATATAACATGACTTTAAACCATCTGCTAGAAACCAGTTACAACAAATAGTATTTTCCATACACACTTTATGCCTATGGAATCAAATAATTACTTCAGAGATTGTTCTGCCGAGGATATAATTCTGTTGACAAGCAATTGTCACTATTGGGAATACTTCACACGACAGCAGTAATATTATCTGGTAACAGACCACTGACAAATACCGGAATACAAGTTACAAAGCTTATATTTTCGTGAAAATTAATTTCTTGTCTAATTTTTTGAGGGTTATTTAATATTTTTGTAATAATAAAGCCTCCACCTCTGGTGTATATTTCAGAAGTAAAACAAATGTTCGAAACGTATTGCAAATGAATTAGCACCAGAAAGAATAACAATTTGCAGTTATTATTATGGCAGCATTAATTATTATAAAGTAATAGCTACACGAGGATCATGTGTGAATGTAGATCAAAATCTTTGTCATTGAATAAATCAGATTCACTCTAAATGATTTTTGGACAGGCATTTTAGAGATTATTACTTTGAAACCAACAATTCAGAAAATATTATAAATTTTGTGTCTGAGGATGTTTAAATAAAATGTTTGGAAAGATAAATTGCTTTTATTCTCACTATCTCAATGCTGAGGTTACCCCTAACTCTGTCAATTAACTTGGCTCATTTCGCTCAATCCCCACATTGAGACTTTGAGCTCAGAGCACACCATTAACGTTGTGCATTAACCTGGCTCAGTTGGCAGCACTCTCGCCTGTCAGCCAGAAAGCCGTGGGTTCAAGCCCCATGTTTGCATGTGGAACTGGTAATTTCCAGGCCGCCATCGCAATACAGTGAAGGGGGTGAAATTTATAGTGGGAGACATAATATTATAAGTCTGGACTGGAGACGCTTATGCATGGCAATGGATTTGTGCATGTGTCAGAACCCAATACCAAACATCCACCCCACCGACTGACACTCAAAAAAATTGACAGAACAAAATTCCGATCTACAGAGCAGCGTTAATATTTATTTAAATTGTCTCGTAACTTGGCCAACATTATGTGACCGATTTGGCCTTCGCATGGCTGGGAAAGAGTCAAGCAAACCACAGAAATGAAACTTGCAGCTGATGGAGAGTGCTGGTGGTTGAAGCACTCGCTTCATAACCAATGTTACCTGTGCACCTGTGCACAATCGGCTGCCGTAATTCACCCGTAATGTCGTCAATGCGGGTTACCATTTATTCAGTCAAGCGATTTGAGAATTCTTGAAGAAGTGATGAGACACGATATTAAAATGCGAGGATTATTACTATTGTTATCTTATTGCTCAAAGCGTAGGGCAGACACTTTGAATTACAATCCTGGCTAAATGATCAATGTCAGTCATAGGAAAACAATAATGGATTTATTTCAATGCTTTACCCTGGCTATAACGTTTAGTAATTGAGTGAATGGGAAAGGAATACCATTTCTCAGCTCCTCTCTGAACTTCCTCTGGCTCACCGCATAAATGCACGTGTTTTTGCCACAGCTGAAAAGCTGGAGCATAACCCCCACTTCTTGTCTGATGAACAACGGATCATCTAAACCTGAGTAATAGTAGTTTTTCGTGATTCGGCCGTATATGCCATTGACCACGTGAGTCATCCAGAGGAGAATAAAACTGCCTGAAACACCAGAGAGTAAAATAATGGACTTCTTGCGGCTCTCCATCTCCGGATCCTTCCTGTTCCTGGCAATGTTGGCTGCCCGGAGCCTTGCACGGACTTTGCTGCTCACCAGTATGTGTCTGACAGTCAGAGAATTGAAGAGCAGAATCAACAGGAATGGGAGCAAAGGATTCCAAATGTATATAACGTAGGCATAGATTTTCCATCCTGGGAATGAGTTAAAGCTCTCAGTGTGGACACAGCCCCATGAAATGTCGTTAATAACATAGCGAGGGCCGAATATAAAATAATCTCCAATGCTCTTCAAACAGTTTATTGTAAAGAATGTGCTGATCACCTTAACCGCGGTTTGTTCAGTACAAAATATTACTTTCAGCTTTTGGCAGCAAATAGCTGTGAAGCGATCGAAGGTGAAAGCGACTGTGAACCACACAGAGCAATCTGTGGAGGCCCTGACGAGGACTATATTGACCCGGCAAACCGGAGTGATATTGAGCACCGTTGAGGCAAAGTAAAGGTATCCAGTGCGGTAACATATCACTTCAAATATCACCACCATCAGATCTGCCGCTGCCATGGCCACCAGGTAGCGAGTGATGCATTTGGAGAGATCGCATTTACCTCTGAACAGTATTACAATGGCCACCAGGTTAACTGGAGGAGAAAAAAAGATTACATGTTTAACTATTTAAATTGCAATGCTTACAAACTAGGTGCATTGCTATTTAATTGGGTAATTTAAGTGGAATTAGAACTGGGCTGATGAATGCAGACTTTATATGGTATACTCCTCACCCAGAGGTGGACTGGGCTGACAAAACCCTGCTCTTTCACAATTTCTTTAAAACGATTTACAGAGACTGCACAGCCCAGAAAAAACAGGCGATACAACCATTCTGTGCCAGTGTCTCCAGTCCACTTTGATCCCCTTCACCCAGTCATCCCTCAGTCTCACCCATACCCATATATCTCCCGCTCCCTCGGGTGTATATCCCGCATTTTATTCAGCCACCACGAAGGACAGCGAATTCCACATTCTCACTCTCCTCAGTGTGAAGTAGTTCTTCTTGAAATCCCTTTGAAGTCGCTGTATTATTCTTGTGTTCTCCTGGTAACGCACATCCATTGGGAACGGGCTACTGACGCTAACCACATCAAATCCATTTATAATTTGAATCACCTCCATTGGCCCCCTCTTGAATATTTCCTTTGCAGCGAAAAAAGGACAAACCTATCCCGTCTATCCTGACCTGCCAACCGTAATACCATCTTCGTGAACCTGGGCTGATCTCTGTCCTTCTCCTGCAACGTTCTGCACATAATAATGTGTAAACACATAGGTTGGGGCAGGCAATCTCTCTGCAATTACCATCTGAACATGGAGGAGAGGGTATCAGTTTACATTCGCATGGGAATACACCGCTTTGGCTCATGTAGGCCTTTTAGTTCCGAGACCTTAGCGGAGCTTTAACCCACTCCTTTCTGAAATACATGTGAGATTGCTATCAGTTGAGCTAAGCTGAAACCTACATTTGTTCTGATTCGAACCAGTAAATTAGAAATGTTTGTGTGATACTTTCACCTTCTTCAGATAACTTCACCAACTCACGCCTCATGCTCTTCCTCACACCCTCTCTGCGTCACCGGCTCCAGTCCTCTGCACCAGTGCTTGTCCTCCATGTAATGTATCTGCTCTGTTGGCCTCTGACTCAGAGCTCTGTGGGTTCCAAAGATGACTGTCCAGTGCAGTTCTGGTGGAGCCGCTGGACAGTGATGCATTTGGTGGTACATTCCTTCTTATGAGATATCAAACCGAGTTTTCAGCTGCCTGTTAATTTGAATATTAAAGATCCCACGGATGTTCAAAAATATAAAAGGTTTTCTCTCTCTCCAGGTGTCTGATTTGATTTGAGCGACTTTAGACTTGCTACAACGTGACAGAGGGAGAAAGTCTATTATCTCGAATAACATCAGGTGAGGTTTGATGTCCACCTGACCAGGTAAATTGTGAGCTCGTGTTAACGTCTGCTCAGAAAAACTGCACCTTTCTAAATCTCAGTGACACCCAACCCACCCCCAACCCCACCCTCAGCACTTCCAAATGAGCCAGACTGTAAGGGCCAGGAAAAAGACACTAATCAATCTATATACTTGTATTATGTAATCAGAACCGCTACATGCTTTGCTTAATGTTTGGTGATTGTAAGCACTTACTGGGTACCTGAAGGGCTGCGAGGATGGGATAATAAATGTAGGTTACTGGAAGAATTAATTCCTGTCGATGCATTTTCTGTGAGAAATAGACACAAATGCTGGTGCACTGGTTCCAATCAACAGTGTGTCAGTCAGACGTCTGAAAAGAGCTTTATTTAAACTGCTTGAAGAATTCCCAGTGAGATGTGCCGGGCTCACATGGATTGAAATTAGTGGCACTCTGTTGAACAACTAAATTAGTGATAGTTAATCTGTGACGTATGACGTTTAAATCAGTGCAACCTCACATGAAAACTAGAAAAACAAGAACAATGATTTCACATTATTTTTATCCCGTGGATATTTGAAAATCTGTCGTCTCTAAAAAGTATCTCCAATTCGCGAAAGTTTATTGCTATTCTTTATACATGTAACCATTTGAGCTGCAAAACTGGTAACTATGCAAATTAAAACTACTGTGGACCTTGTTGCGCATACCCAAGTCCCAAATAACTGAAAACATTTAGGAGTCAGTTGCGAATCACACCAAGTTGTGTCACAGAAAGTAAGGAAAACAAATTATTCCTTCTTTAAACTATATTTTGCTGCACAAAATCTACAATTTGAAATACAAAACAGGAAGAAGACATAACAATAACAACAATAATAATACTATTAACAATGCTTCAATTTGATAAAGCACCGTTCGCATTTCATGGACAACCGGAGGATATCCATGAAATGCTTAAAATATTGTACTGGGCAGTAGCTGTGTATTAAGTGGGCTAACAAACAAATCCATTTGCGCATGTCGGCTGTCCGACAAACAGCCACCGATTCAGCAATTAAATTTATTTGGTCAATTCACCCTTCTTTGGATCTTGGAATCTTGCTTACAGGCATCTTCACCTCCTTTCTCCTGAAACTCAATAAGATGACATGTAAAGCGCCTTTCACTTCAGCAGGACGTACGAAGGCGATGAACAGTCAGGGTTTAGGACCCTAGCTAGGTGGTTGGGTCGATTGAGATCAGGGAGGGTGGAGCGCAGAGATGGTTGGAGGATGGCCGAAGGCACGCTCGAAGAGGAGTGCCATGAAGCATACATTCAAGCAGCGAAAGGAGGAAGCGAGGCGAAGGGAATGTGGGATGGATTTTATTCACCTCAGCAATTAGACTATGATTATGGGCAGAGTCACTGAAGGACATACCACCGATGGTGTGCCAGGCCGAATGGGGGGACATGGAAAAAGCTGGAGCCTGCTGAGCGGAAGGAGCGGACAGGTTCACAAGCGGTTAGCAGGTCAGAGAGGCAGAAGGGGACAAGGCTATCGAGAGCATTGAATGTGAGCACGAAAATTTTGAACCCCATCCTCTGAGGGATGGGAAGCCAATGGAGCCTGTCGAGGGTGGGTGTGTTGGGGTCACAGAGACTGGTGCGGGAGAGGACACGAGATGAAGGGTTCTAGATGATCTGCAGCTTGTGGAGGGAAAACGGAAAGTTTGACATGCTGGGCATTGGTATAGTGTGTGACTCATGATGAATGAATGGACCATGAAAGTTTAAACTTAAATCTCTGACACTGTTCCGTGCTCCAAGAAACTAGCGTGCAGAAATCTCCAACCTCCAGAAAAAGGAGGCGAAACCCAAGATACAGAACACAACCAAATAGAATATAGGAAGTGCAGAAGAGGTTTGAGAAAGGAGATAAGAGGGGCGACAAGATTATAAGAAAAAAGGTTAGCAGGTAACATTAAATTCTAAAATATTTTACAAACATCAAGAAAAAATGGCTATTCATAGGTAGGGTAGGGCCAATTAAGGACCAAAGGGGAAATGTTATTGTGGAGGCAGAGGGCACGGGTGATGTGCTGAATGAGTTATTTGCATCTGTCTTCACAAAAGAATGCCGCAGTATCGGAGGAGAGGGTAGAGGAAATGGATAGGATAAGTATACACAGAGAGGAAGTACTGAAAAGGTTGACTGGGCTGAAGGTAGATAAGTCGCCCGGTCCGGACGAGATGCAGCCAAGGTTACTATGGGAGGCACGGGTACAAATAGCGGAGGCTGTGGCTACAATTTTTCAATCTTCGTTGGACACAGGAGTGGTGCCTGAGGACTGGAGAGTGGCCAGTGTGACTCCCTGTACAAAAAGGGACAGAAGGACAAACCTGGGAACTACAGACCAGTCAGCCTAACATCAGTAGTGGGGAAACACCTGGAGACTATAATCCGGGACAGAATAAATCTTCACTTAGAAGAATATTGGTAAATTAGGGACAGCCAACATGGATTTGTTAAAGGCAAATCTTGTCTAATAAATCTAATAGAATTTTTCGATGAGGTAGCGAAGAGGGGATAAAGGGAGTGCAGTTGATGAACTTTCAAAATGCATTTGACAAAGTGCCACATGAAAGACTTGTAAGAAAAATAGAATCCCACTGTATAAACATGGCAGCATGGATCCCTAACGGGCTGGGAGACAGAAAGCAGAGAGATGTGGTGAATGACTGCTTTTCTGATAGGAGGGAAGTGTACAGTGGTGTCCCCCAGGGATCACTATTGGGACCACTGCTCTTCTTAATACACATAAATGATCCGGACTTGGTTATAGCAAATAACATTTCCAAGTTTGCGGACGACACAAAGTTAGGTATGGTGGTAAACAGTGAGAAGGATAGTAGCCAACTACAGGAAGACATAGACAGAATGGTAAAATGGGTGACACATGGCAGCCGAATTTCAATGTGGAGAAATGAGAGGTAATGCATTTTAGTAGCAAGAATGAGCGGAGGCAATTTAGGCTGGTAATACAATCTTAAGGAGGGTGAAATAACAGAGAGACCTGGGGTTCAGGTAAACAAATCTTTGAAGGTGGCAGAACAGGTAGAGAAAGCTGTAAAAAGGGCATATGGGATACTAGGCTTTATAAATATCGGCATAGAGTGCAAGATTCAGAGGTTATGATTAATATACATAAAATGCTGGTTAGGCCTCAGTTAGAATATTGCGCCCAGTTCTGGGCACCACACTATAGGAAGGATGTCGAGCATTGGAAAGGGCGCAGAGGAGATTTACTAGGGTATCCTAGGAATGAGGGGACGTGATGGTGAGGAAAGGGTGGAGAGGCCGGGATTATTCTAATTGGAGCAGAGAAGGATACGAGGATATCCAATAGAGGTCTTCAAAATCATGAGGGGATTTGATAGCGTAGAAAGGAAAAACTGTTTCTAATGGTGGGTGTGTCGGTGACTCGAGGTTACAGATTCAAAATTATCTCCAGAAGAAGCCGAGGGGAGGAGAGAAGAAATTTTTTCACACAGCGAGTTGTTCAAATCTGGAAAGCATTGCCTGAAAGTGCGGTCGAGGCCAATTCGAAAGCTACTTTTAAAAACGAGCTGGACGGGTATTTCAGGAAGACGGATTTGCAGGGTTATGGGGAAAGGGCTGAGGAGTGGAATTGACATTAATTACTCTATTCAAAGAGCCGGCACAAACTCGATGGGCCGAATGGCTTCTTTTTGTGCTGTACTATGATTCTAGGTGGCTTCACACAATATACTGTAAATTAAATTGAGTTTATATTTTGTCACCGAAACGCCAACAATGACATATTAATGAACAACATTGGGAAGATTCGGAAGATATGGACGCCAGGGAACCATATTGCAGTAGTGGAACTCCTGCTGGTGTGGTCTCCAATATTATTTGAAATAACAACAAAGTGGAAATAATGCCCTTAACACAGGAAAGTGTGTGCATAATTTTATAATGATACATTCCAAATCCTAGTGAATGGGAGACAGGCATGTATGGTAGAGAAGACAAGATAGGAGTTAACTCATGGAGTGAAGTTGGTTTACGAATAATTCGGAGTGAAGCAATGGAGGTAGATGGCATGGTAGGAGTGAAGGAACACAGCCTGAGATTCATAGAAATTTACAGAGTAGAAGAGACTATCGAGTTTGCACCTGCTCTTTGAGTAAACTGTACTTTAATCTCAGATTTTTTCCCTATTCCCTAAATATTTTGAATATTTGTCTTTCATGTAACTGTCTATCTACCATTGTGAAACCCCTAATGGATTCTGCCTTCAACATTTCACTTCTAGGGCATTCCACATCCCATGAGCTCTATGTGTGAAAATATTTATCCTAAACTTTCCTTTCGCTATTGTGGTGACTCATTCAAATCGAAGTCCTCCACTAACTGTCTCCCATACCAGCGGAAATAACTGCTCACTTTTTATCCTTTCGAAAGATCTCATTATTTTGTTCTATTTGTGATATAGACAATGCCGTTTGACAAAAATTCTCAGTGAAGCACCTAGAGCCAAAGACACTTAGGTATTCTAAATGATATTTTAGGCTTATGCAATCCACAGTTAAGGATGACTGGATTTCTACATTCTGTTGCAAGGCATGTCAATTTGGAGACGATTGCCCCCCACTCCCGTCACCTCCAAGGAGAATAGTTGGCGAGGACACCGGGTGATAATCCCTTCACTTTTCAAATATTAATATGGGATTGTTAAACTACACCAGAACAGTCAGATGGGACGTTGAATTAACATGTAATCTGAAGGGCAATCTAACCTCCAACAATTCAGCGCTCACCCAGCACTGGAATATAATTTGCTGCCCCAATTTTTGACTGAGAGGTGAGAGTATTGTCACTGAGCCAGGCTGACAGCATAATCATGACAACAAGTAGCGGACTCAATCCAGAAATAAAAATAAACATGTGACTGATTTTGCTTCCAGATGGAAAGGACCTCTTGGTAAAAATCAGTACAAATGACATGTTTTAAACAACTGAAAGAGCATTGGGTAAACAACCAGAATTTACCGTCTTGTTCCTTTTCATAAAATCATACAGCACAGAAGGAGGCCAATCAGCCCATCAATTTGAAACGGTCCACCCAAATCAGTCCCATTTCCCCACGTTCTCTCCATCGCCCAGCAAACATGTCCTCTCCAAATAATTATCTACTTATAGATAAATATTTATCAGTATATCATTTATAAATAATTATAGGCGATTTCTCCAGCTCCACCATTTAGAAGATCCAGCTCATTCAAAACGCTGCTGCCGGCAAACTGAACCGGACCAAATTTCGTACCCGCATCTCACCAGTTCTGGACATGCTCCACTGGCTCCTCATCACTGAACTGTTCGACTTTACAACCTCAATCTCTTGTTCAAATCCATTCACTCCCTAGTACCTCCCTACCTTCCTGACCTCCTAACATCCCAGTCCACCACCTGGCGTCTCCGCTCGGCACGCACCACCCTACTGCTCGTCCATCACACCCTCCACCCCACTATCGGAGGCCGAGATTTCAGCTGCCACGCCCAAAAACTGTGAAACATTCTCCCGCCACCTTGACCCCTTTGTCCATTCTTTAATTGCCGTCTGAAAACTTTTCTCTTTGATCATGCTAACAGCCACCTCCCAGGCACGGAGTCAGGCTTTACCACTGTTAATCACTCTGAGACGCTATCTTGCGTGGAGGGCGCAATATAACTGCAAGTCGTTTTTCTTGTTGTATTGCTCTGTTAAAATTTGCTATTGAATCAGCCTTCACCATTCTTTGAGCCAATGCATTCCAAGTCCGAACAACTCGCTATGTAGAACAATTTCTCCTCAACTTCCCTCTGTTTATTTTAACAACTATCTTGAATCCGTGCCCTCGGTGCCCTGAAAATAGCTTCTCATTTTTCATGCTGTCGAATCCCCTCATAATTTTTAAAACTTCTATTAGTCTCCTCTTAGCCTTCACTGTCGCAAGGAGAATAATCCCAGCTTCTCTGCCCTCTCCTAATGACTTGATATCGCTCATTCCTGGTAAATCTACTTTGCACCCTCGCCAACACCTTGATTTTTTTTTGACATGTGCTGCACAAAACTGAACCCAGTACTATAGCTGAGGCATAACCAGTTGAGCCATATCAAGGTTGATCATAAATTCCCGACTGTTGTATTCTATGCGCCTATTTATAAAGCGTAGTATCCCCTACACCAGTATTGAAATAATCTTATTCACAGATTAACTTCTTAAAGTAAGTCATCAAACCTTTTATGTGCGGCTGATTCAGCATTGTGCGTGGTAGCATTTAAGCCAATCAAGCCATTAAGATTGGTCGTATCTGAGAAAACTTTAACCTACACTTTGCTTGTTCAGATATATTCATTCCATTTTATGTTGCTTGTGTTATAAACATCATATCTATGAATCGCACGGTTATTTTTTGTTATTCTCCTTTCATTAGCCAGTGATGAAAGTTTAAATAAACTTTGTGAAAAATGCAGTAACATCCTGTAAATGTCAGTCACTCCAAGATCCCCAAGAGACCAATGGAAGAAAAACAACAAAATTACATTTGTATATCGCCTTTCACATTGAAACGAAGTCCCAAGGCATTGGAAAATCAATGTTTCGGACCTGAGGTGCGAGGCTGGATCAGGAAGCGTGGGATCAGGGGTGGGGTGTCAGCAGGGTGACCGATATGCTATGTCCTAGGCTGAAAAATATATAATTCAACCATTCATGTTTTGTAATTTTTTTTGCATTAGTCAGGATGAGAATGCAAAATCTTTCCATTATCATGTCCGAGGACCAATTATCTCACACTGGCAGAATTGTTATGTGTTGTGTTGTAGAAATACATCTCTCTCAGTCTATACCTGCAACATTGTTAAAAACTTGATTTGTTATAGATAGCATCTTTAACAAAAATATGAATTTGCTATGAAAAACATCTTCAACAAACTTCACCTTTAATAAACAAGAGATCGTGATACTCTTCGAGCTTACATAAGTGTTTTTAACTAAACTAATTGAAACAGTGCTAACATATGGGCTAACATATATCAACAATTTCAGGTATGAAACTGGATCACAACAGCGTCGAAGAGGAAGGTTTTGAGACTGGTTTTCAAGGAGACAAGGAAAGGTGAGATTCGGCGCGACTGTGTGATATCGTTCCAGAAGGTGAGAGCAGAATGTCTCAAATCCTGCCGGCCTAAAACGGGGGGGGACGAGAAGCCAGCCGGAGCCCACTGAGAGGGGGGGGAGCGGGCAGGTTGTTAGCTGTAGGAGGTCGCAGATGTAGGAGAGAGCAAGGCCATGGAGGGTTTTGAAGTTGAGAACCCAACTATTCAAAGGTATTCTCTGTATCATAGGAAGACAGTGAAGTCAAGCGAGGCTGCGGGCGATAGGAGTGGACGGTGGATAGAGCATGATGCGGGAGAGGACAAGAGTTATAGAGCTCTGAATGATCTACAGCCTATGGAGGGAGGAAATGGGGAGGCCGATAAACAAGGGGTTTGCGTAATCGAGCCTGGATGTTATGAATGCCTATAAGGGCATCTGATCGGCCTGCAGTGTTAGACAATGTTGGACCCGAGCAATGTTCGTTAGGTGGGGAAAGGCGGAGCGGGTCATAGCATGGATGAGGGTTATCAAGGACAGTTGACGGTTGAACATGTCGCTGAGGTTCCGTTTTGGTTCCGTGAGATACAGAGTGAATCCAGGAAGGTGCTACGATCACCCGAGACGTAGGGGCGCTGACGGGAGTCACGTTTGTTAATTGGCAGAACACTTTGCAATAGTAATATCTTAATAGTAACAATATCTCCAATGCATCGCCTGTCTCCTCACTCAAAAAGCCGCGGAAACCCTGGTCCATGCCTTTGTCACCTCTCGGTTGGACTATAGAAATGCTCCTCGCATGTCTCCCCTACATTACCATTCATGAAATCGAGGTCATCCAAAACTCTGTCATCCGCATTCTTACCCGCACCAAACTCCGCTCCTCGATTACCCCAGTCCTTGCCAGACTGCACTGGCTGCCTGTCCCAGAGAGGATCAACTTCAAGGTCCTCCCACTTGTCTTCAAATCCCTCCACTCCTCTGCACCTCCTACTTCTCTGACCTCCTCTCTCCTCACAACAGTAACCACTGCCCTCGTTCTTCCGGGTCTGACCTCCTCCTTGTCGCCCGAATCCTCCATGGGTGGGCGTGCCTTCAGCCTCTGTGCCCCGAGGCTCTAGAACTGCCTTCATCACTAACTTCACATCGCCCCCTCTCTTCTTATTTTCAGGTATCGGCTGAAGACTTTTTTTTCGACCGTGCCTTTGGTCACCTTCTTTCCCTCCCCCTGGTTCATCCATATATAAATCCAAGTTGTTTTTGTAATTAAAAATAAATTGGTCACTCAAATCACGACTGCTTGTGGGAAACTGTTGTGTGGAATTGTCTGTCATGTTTTGCCCACAGAATAAACAATCAATTCACTTTGCAATATATTGTGTTCTGCTTTGAGACATCTCATCGATGTAATAAGGTCTTATATCAAATTCAAGGATTTTTATTTATTAGTATAAACTATATGAATCCCCTACCCACTGGAATCCATACCCACACTCTACACAAACTGCTGACTGACAAAACTCTGAAAATTTTGTCACTCCTGCACCAGGTTCCACGTGCCTCTCGATTCCTCCATTCACTCGCACCACTGGCATCAAATTTCACAGCATTTGTTTTGGTATCCGTTTGTCTAGAAACTGAACACTACTTAAGTGACTCCAAACAAGACTGAACGTTTTAGGTATGACATCGACACATCGAATGCTCTGTCTTGAGAATTGAATGTGCACAGTCTCCCTAGAAGGATGTTTGCTTTAATATTAATAATAATAGTCCATGCATTTTATATGGCGCTTTTCACATATTCTAGATGTCGCAATGCGCTTCACAGAATAGATTGCAAAGTGAATTGATTGTGTATTTGTGGGCGAAAAGCGGCAGCCAATTGCACAGCAGTGTCCTACAAACAACCGTGGATTGAAGTCACAATTGATTTTTTTTTCTTGAAAGAGTATTATCAGGAGTACGGAGTAAGGAAACTTGCTCAAGGTTTCGCCCTGCCCGGAATCGAACTCGGGTCTCTTGCTTGCAAAGCGAGTACTCTAACCACTGAAATACAGGACTTCACTTTAACCTCATCCCTGAAAGCATTAGGCACAAATTGACAGGTGTAAAATCGTCTGGAACTCAATGAGTGTGAGGTTGTGGGTTGGGAATTATTGCTGGAGTTTAACCAGCTAGAACGGCGTAGCTGGCCTTCAAATGCACCCCTTGTATGCTTTCTATACAGATCAAATTCAGTCCCTTTTCCTCTTCTTTTCATCTCTCCATGGCTCGCCCACTTTATCTTTTCAACCTTCTTGAAATCTGACCCTCCAACTGCTCTGTACACGCTCACACAGGTTTACTAAATGTCCCATTCCTGATGAGTGGAAAAGGTTCCATTCACTCTACTCTATCTCTGGAACTCTACACTGCAATCGCTCAGCCTAGTTCCACCTTACCACCACTCCGTTCAAATGAAATTTCAGACAGACTCAGTGTCTCCCCAAGTTTTTCAATAGTAACCCACAAACAGTCAAGAGGTATGTGCACAAATGCGCGCAGCTTGACAAGCAAAAGCCGTGAGTTAGAAGAACAAATTCAACTTAAAGGTATGATGTGACAGAGACCTGGTTGCATGCTGGTCAGGAATGGGAGCTAAGTATTCCAGACTAAAATCGTTAGAAAAGATGGGAAAGGAGAATGTGTAGCAATATTAGCAAAGACACTGTATATAGACCTAAGGAATAGCAAAGGAAGTAAGTCTCTGCTTGGGGTAGTTTTCAGACCTTCAAAGGGTTAATAAAACCGACAGTGAAAGCCTTTATAAATATACTAAAGAAACAGAATTGTCAAGGCGAATGTGAGTTCATTATAGACAGATATTGGTGAGAATATACTCGAAAATAAGTAAAGGCTGCCTTGTTAAATAAATACCTTGCATACTTTTTTACACTAGAGTATGAGGATGACATACCAGCGATAAAGGGCAAGTTAAAATAACTCAAAGTGTAATGCTTAATAAAATGAATATAAATCAAGCAATATGGAAAAAATAATGAGAATCAAGACAGACAAAGCTCCAGGAACTCATAGTGCCCACCCCAATATGCAAAATTGAACATGAATTCTTCATAATATTCCAAAGATCACTATATTCCAGAATTGTGCCCTTAGATTGAAAAATTGCAAATAAGAACATGGGAACATACAGGAGCAGGAGTAGGCCATTCGGCCCCTCAAGACTGCCTCGCCATTCAATTCGATCATGGTTGATCTTCTCACCAATGGCATCTGCCCGCCTTATCCCCTTAACCTTAATCCCTCTATCCTTTAGAAACCTATCAATCTCAGTCTTGAGCATGTTCAAGGACTGAGCATCTACAGCCTTATCAGGTAGAGAATTCCATAAATTCACTACCCTCTGATTGAAGAAGTTTTTTCTCAGCTCTGTTCGAGGGGGTCTGTCACTTAATCTTAAAACTGTGACCCCTAGTTGTAAATTCTCCTATCAGGGGAAATAGTCTTGAGGCATCTACCCTGTCAAGACCCATAAGAATCTTCTATGTTTTCGTAAGATCGCCCCCTAATGCTTCTATATTCTAGAGAATATAGGCCTAATTTAGTCAACCTATCCTTGTTGGTCAACCCCTCATCCCAGGAACTAACCTAGTGAATCTACGCTGCATTCCCTCGAAGGCCAATATGTCCTTTCTTAAATAAGACCAAAACTGCACACAATATTCCAAGTGCGGTCTCACCAAGGCCTCTACAACTGCAACAGGACTTCCGTACTCTTGCAGTCTAACCCTTTTGAAATAAACGCCAACATGCCATTCACCTTTTTAGTTGGTTGCTGGAGCTACACACTAAGATTTTGTGACTGGTTACAAGGACACCCAAATCCCTCTGAATACTAGCACTATCTAGTCTGTCCTTCTAGAAAATAATCTGCTTTTGTGTTTTTACTACCTCGGTGAAAGACTTCATGCCTCCCCACATTATATCCATCTGCCACCTTCTTGCCCACTCGCTTATCCTACCTACATCCCTTTGCGATCTTTTTGTGTCATCATCGGAGCTTACTCTCCTACCAAGCTCCGTATCATTCTAAATTAGATATTTTAAGCTCTATATCCTTGTTCAGATCATTGATATAGATTGTAAATAGTTGAGGCCCAAGCACTAATTCTTGTGGCAATCCATTAGTCGCATCTTTCCAAACAGAGAAGCTCCCGTTTTTCCCTACTCTTTGCTTTCTTTCCGTTAGCCACTCTTCGATCCATGCTAATACATTGCCTTTAATTCCATGTGCCCTAAGATTGTGAAGCAGCTTTTTATGTGACATTGTGTTGAGCGCCTTCTGAAAATCTATGTATCCAACATCTACTGGTTCGCTCCTATCTAACCTGCTAGTTACATCCACAAAAAACTCTAGAAGATTTGTTAAGCATGACTTCACTTTTGTAAAGCCATGTTGACTCTCCTAAAATTATAGTATTGTTCTCTAAGTATTCCACTACTACATCCCTAATTAAGGATTCTAGAATTTTCCCTACCACCGATGTTAGATTAACTGGTCTATAGTTCCCCATCTTCTTTCTCCCACTTTTCTTAAATAGTGGTGTGATGTTTGCGATCCTCCAATCAATGGGAACCATTCCAGAATCCAAACAATTTTGGAAGATCAGACACAAGACCTCAACTATCTCATAACCCACATCTTTTAAAACCCTAGGATGCAAACCATCAACTCCAGAGGTCTTGTCACTTTTTAATGCCAACAATTTCCCTCGCACCAATTATTTGCTAATGTAAATTTCTCTAAGTTGCTCCCTATCATTAGCCCCTTATTTCATCTCTATTTCTGGTAAACTGCTTGTGCCTTCTAAAACAGAAGCAAAATATTTATTTAGGGAATCTGCCATATTCTTCTCCCCCATTATAATTCCTCCTGTCTCTGTTTGTAATGGACCCACATTTGGTTTTGCTAGCCTATTCCTCTTTGTATATTTATAAAAACTCTTACAATCTTCTTATTGTTTCTCACTAGCTTGCCCTCATAATCCATTTTCTCACTCTTAATGAGCTTTTTGATTTTCCTTTGTTGTTCACCAAAACAGCCCCGTTCCTCAGGTTTGCTACTATTGTTGGCAGTTTTATCCGCCGTTTCTTTTTTTATTTTATACTTTCTCTGACTACTCCAGTTAGATGGATGAACTGCTTTCCCTGGGGTAATCATATTCCTCAAGGCAATATGTGACCGCTGAGAAATTTGCACTACATCTTTAAATGCTTGACGTTGTACTTCTATTGTTATATCCACTAATCAATTCCCCAGTCTATTTGAGCTAATTCTTCCCTCATATCTACAAAGTTAGCTTTATTTAAATGTAAGACCCTTGCTTCGGTTTTGACCACATCGCTCTTTAATACTAAATACTATATATTATGGTCACTCTGCCCTAGAGGACCTTCGTATCTATATTATTGACTAGACCTGTTTCGTTACACAAAACCAGCTCTAGGATTGCCTATCCTCTAGTTGGTTCCTCCGCATACTGCTCCAGGAAGTTATCTTTGATACACTCTATAAACTCGTCCTCTACCCGACTTTTGCCGATTTGGATTTCCCAATCTATGTGAATTTGCAATCACTCACTATTAATGTATTATCTTTGATATATCCTCCTCTAATTTCTTGAGTAATATCCGGTGCTATGCTATGATCACTGCATGAGGGTCTATAAGAGAGGGAGTGAGTGTGAGTGAGCGGGCAAGAGAGAGGGAGACAGAAAGAGGGAGTGAATGTGAGAGGTAGTGAGAGAGAGGGAGTGAGTGTGGGAGAGGGGAAAAGAGAGAGAGGGGGAGAATGAAAGTAGTAGTGAGTTTGAGAGGGAGGGAGAGAGTTAACTCAAAAAGCGGTTTTTATATTTGGGATTAATGCAGAATTAAGAATATTTTGCACTTTACGCGGGAATCTGGGAACTTTTAAACCCATTTTCCGTGTTTGTCCACGGATTTGTGGTTAAAATCAAAACCCAAAGTTCATGCCAAACCCTATTTATATCAGTTATTTTAATGCAATTATTGGGGTTTAACAAACTATTGTACTTTAAACCCCGGAGATCTGGGGGCTTTTAAACCCCTTTCCTGTGTTGCACCCAGTGTGCGGGTTATTATTTAAACACAAAGTCACTACGTCCTCTGGCAGCAGCGATAAGGAACACTTACAGTCCAGCACCACATCGGAACTAGCAATGGCTTTGACTGGGTGAATGGGGCCACTCACATTGTATCCCTCTGCTTAATAACAAATAATACATAGCGTTAACCTTCTCAACGATGTCTTGTCAATATACAGTGGTTCAGATGTGCGCTGGGTGAAATACAAGGATAATTATTGTTATTGATATTATTATAAAAAGGTGTTTTGAACGCCCAAAAACCTCCTCTCCCCTTTAAGAGGGGGACACCCTCGCTTTAAAATCCAAATACGGTCTTCAGACTGAAATCCTGGTCCAGTTCAGCCCCCCACCCACCAGCCCCCAACACCAGCCCCGACTCCTGCCCCACCACTGTTTGTCTCCTGTTTGAAGCAGGGCCTCCACTGGCTGATTGACAGGAAGAGAGAGAGTGTCAGAGAGAGGGAGAGAGAGAGGGAGTGAGTGTGAGATAGAGGGAAATATGGTAATATAAACTACAAGCTTTATTTATGATAACACGGATTATAAAAGGTTCCAGCCTGGTGGCCATCACAGCCAAAACAGGTCATGGCTGAGGGTTTCCTCCTCATTAATCTGTCACCTGGCAGATCCTCAGAGGATCACAGTTTTTGCCGCCATCATTATCACATGGACTGAAGTAAGGAAAAAGTTTCTCAGTGAAAGTCTGGGTGAAAGTGTGGAGATGAGACATGTTATCAGCATTGTAAAATATCACCTGTCCCCCCTCATAGTTCAGGTAAAGACCCAGCTTCCCGGGTCTCTCTGTCAGGGACAGAAGGATGGAAGGTGATTCACCAGCTTCATATTCAGTACCGTTTCTCAACCACGCAGCCCAGTATCCGTTCTCTGGTGAGAGTGTGAATTCTCCTTTCCTGTTGGCAGATTCTCTGGCGAAACCCACTGTCCAGTTTGTCTTATTGGCCACCTGAACTTCCCAGTAATGTCTCCCTGATTTGAAGCCCTCAGACCCCAGGACACTGACAACGGTATCAAACCTCTTTGGGGAGTCAGAGAGCTGCTGCCTTCTGTCTCCGTATCTCACGCTGGTCAGGTTCTCAGACAGGATGAGGTTGGGATGGGCAGTGTCAGGATCCAGAGTCAGAGAGGCCAGAGCTGAGAGAGCGAAACAACAGAAAATAGAGTGAGTGAATATCCAGCTCAGAAGGGTCACATCTTTTTGAGGGGTTGTGAGAGGGTATGTGTGAGGGTGCGAGCGTGAACATGTGTTTGAGTATCTGTGTTTGTGTGTGTGTGTGTGTGTGTGTGTGTGTGTGAAGCTGGGTTTGAGTATATGTTTGTGAGGGCGTGTGTGTGAGATTCTGTGTGTATGTGAGAGAGAGTTGTGTGTGTGTGCGTGTTTGTATATGTGTAAGGGTGTGTGTGATGGTGTGCGTGAGCCAGGATTGGGCTGTTTCAGACTCCAGAGTCAGAGAGACTGCGCAGAGAGAGAGAGAGGGGTTTGCTTTAAGCGCTGCGACAGATTGATGTGAATATTGTGGTTCCTGTGAGTCAGACTCTTACCTGCATCGGGGAGAAGCCTTTCTATCACTGGAAACAAGAAGAAAGGAGACATGGTTTGGTCTCTAATCACGAGGAGAAGCTTCCCCAGGACTCACTGTCCACTGAGTGAGGAAACCTTTGCCCTCAGATTGACTGCAAACTGTCTATGATCATCAGGCTAATGATAAGTGTCCAGGATTAGTCCACCTCCAGGATGCCAGCCGATACGATTATGGCTGAGATGCCAATATTACATTAGGGAGAGTTTCTGTACAAATTGTAGAGAAATGTAGGAACAACAGCACCAGAATAATGGACTGTGACCAATAGTTTGTCTAAGATTGTGTAAAACACAGTTGACGGGCAATGTGGAGCTGAGATGATGTAACAGATGTCAAAGAGATTTAATTTTGCTTACCCAGTCTTATCTGTAGAGCTGGTGAATAAAAAAAATAATATTGTTAGGACAGAAAATGATAAATACTTTATGGTGATGACTAGAATATAAACTTATAACTTTAACGAACATTACAAACTACACATTTGAACTCAACAGTTCAATGCAATTCAAAATGTTAACATTGTCATTCTTTAATAATAATATTAATAATATTAATACGGATAATAATGCTTGTATTTGATATAGTGTCTCTAGATGTCTCACAGTAAATTTATATTAGGGAGAGTTACATGCTGTAAAGTGAATTGACTGTATATTGTATAATTGTGGGCGAAACTCTGCAGCCAATTGCACACAGTAGTGTCCCACAAACAATTGGGGATTGAAAATGACCAATTTCTTATTGATTTTAGGCATTTGGAATAAGGAAACTTTCCCAAGGTTTCGCCCTGCCTAGAATTGAACCCAGGTGTCACGCTTGCAAGGCAAGTTCTCTAACCGCTGAGCTACAGGACTCCACTCAATTCTTTGGTTTTGTAAAGGACTCCGTTTTCTGTTTCAGCATTCACTGCTAATTTACAAATGTTTTCCAATAATATAGAGTGAGGTACGGAGAGAACGATCAAGACAGATGTATAATTTATGAATGTTTCTTTACTGTAGCCCAGTGGTTGAGCACTCGCTTTGCGAGTGACAGACCTGAGTTGGATTATTACAGGGCGAAAAGTTGGACAGGTTTCCTTACTCTACACGGCTCTGTCTGCTAACAGTAAGTAGGAACCCGGTTGTTAGTTGATGGGCAGATAGCATTTCCTGTGGTTATAATGCCTTCAAAAAGTATTCATAATTTGGTCACCTAATCCACGATAGTTTATCGGGACGTCACTGGGCACAATTGGCTGCCAGGTTCTGGCAACAAAACCTACAGCCAATTCACTTTGCAAATATCTGTGAAACTATTTAACATCGAAGAAGTGATCAGTGGCTGTGTCAAAGGATTATTATTAGCATTATTATTGTTATTATTATTATCTGAGGGGAAAGGTTTATTTCACAGCTGGCAATAAACACAAACAACCCCATGTTACTGCCATTAACTAATCCCTCGCCTGTCTCCACAGATTAGGAACAGAATAAGAATCACTGTCTAATCAGATCAACCTCTGAGTCCACACATTCCCACAAACGTGTACCGTGTATTCTGTCGCCAAGTCGATACAACTTACGTTTCTACATGAAAACATATAGTGTTGTGTGAAGTGTGGTTAGTGCTGGTAATTATGGCAACTTACCTATGATCACTCGGTGCTGTTTCACACCGTAACCGACAAGAACACTCAACACCAGTGTGGCAATTCCCAGGAGCAGTGAGGAAAACACCAAACCCAGTGGCACTTTGGGAAAGAATTGGTCTGCCAGGAAATGTAAATAGACTTGTCAAGATCTATCCAAATATCCAACGGCAAAGGCCACTGTTTACCCTGTACGTATGACACACAATAGGAGCCTGTGAGAGGATCACCTTCGATCTCCCCTCAACGGTAGCAGCTCATCTCACTATCACATCAATTTGTTTCGTAGAAACTCACTGAAGTTATTGAGAAATAAATAGCCTTGTAATCTTACGTGGTCAGACACACAGTGTAAGCAAATGAATGTTCATCGCCTGAATCTACTTCAGTTTGAAACTAAGGCCATAACTACCTTTGTTAATCATAGAGCTCAATCATTCACAATATCCAATTCATTTCATAATCCTTACATTTCCGCCAGCGTCTTATCACATTGTTCAGACGTCTGAATACGCTTCATAGCAAATATTATAGAGCGCAATGACTGTATTGTGTCCAAAACACAGCAGCTGATTCTGCACAACAGTGTCCCCAAAAGAGTCGTGGATTGAGTGACCAATTTATTATTCTTAATATCGTTGGCGATATTGTTATCACTGGTGGGGTTTTTTCAGAGAATGTGATCAAACGGCTGAATGAAGCTTTTTCTCCGTCTGAACTGGTTTTCTGTTTATTTTATGTTACACAAATAAGCCACTTCTCTTAGGCTATCACTGTTATCTCTCTCTCACACACATATATCTCAACCGATCACTAGTATCTTTCTCAAACACACATCTCTCAGAATATTATTAATGAATCACACACACACATCTCTCAGGCTCCCTCTGATCTCTGTCTCTCTCGCGCACACACACATATCTATAATAATAATAATCCTTGCATTTGATATAGCGCTTTTCACGTCGGGAGGACGTCCGAAAGCGCTTCACAGAACACACTGTAAAGTGAACTGACTGTATATTTGTGGGCGAACGCGGCAGCCAATTGCGCACCGCAATGTCCCACAAATAGTCGTAGATTGAAAATGACCAATTTATTATTGTTTTTGGTTTTGGAGGGATTATTATTAGGCTCTGTGTGGAGTACGGAAACTTGGCCAAGGTTTCGCCCTCTGCCTGGGATTGAACTCAGGTCTCTCACTTGCAAAGCGGGTGCTCTAACCACTGAGCTACAGGACTCCACAAGGGATCTCTCGGGATCGCAGTGATCTCCCTCTCTCTCACACACAGAGACACACACACACCTCTCAGTCTATCACTGATCCCTCTCACACACACAGCTCTCGCAGGTTCTCCGTGATCTCACTCTCACAAGCACATATCTCTCAGGCTCTCAATGTTACCTATCTCTCACCAAACGGACATCTATCAGGATATCACTGATCTCTCTCCCTCTCTCACTCTTCCTCTCTGACTCACAAACGCACACACACTTACACGCATCTCTCAGGCTCTTAGTTATATATCTCTCTCTCACACACACATACATACACACATCTCTACGGCTATCAATGATCTCTCTCTGTCACACACACATTTCTTAGGCTATCACTGATCTCTCTATCTCTCTATCTCTCTCTCTCTCACACAGACACACATGCCTTTCAGGGTATCGCTGATCTTTCCCACACATACACATATCTCTCAGGCTACCAGTGATGTATTTGGCTCCTGTGTTTACTGACCTGAGATTTGCAATTTAGCTTCTTGTTGATGATCCGCAGTGTGAATCACACACCTGAACGTGTTGGTCGACGGCTGGATGTCCATTTGACTTTGAAAGTTAAAGATACCTTGAGCATCCTGTGAAACCGTCGTGATACTGACTGTTGTTAAGTTTTGTCCGTGAACATCAGTCCACAGAACATCTGGTGCTGGGAACCAACCACTGGATTCACACAGCAGCCTCACACCACCATTGTGCTCCTCAATGCGAATCCATGGCTGACTGCCAAGAGCTTGGAGGAGACAGAGGAATACGAATTAAATATACAGCATACAAAGCCTTTAATCAGAACCTTGTCCAGTAACTGGGTTGGACAAATAGCCTGAAAAAAATATAATGTAGATTTTTGTCTTTTTTATAATTCGCTGCACAGAATAGCTCACTCACAAAAAATCTTCTATCTGAAACAGCGCCTTATCAGATTTTAGAGACGACTCAATAGCTTCTTGACAGAATATATGTAATGTGAATTAATTGTGTATTTTCTAGACGGAACCTCGCAGCCAATTGCGCAAAGCAGCGTCCCGCAAAAGTCGCGGATTCAGTGACCAAATTAGTTCCAGTTATTTCAATGGAATTTCCATCAGAAGCTATCTACCAATTGAATAATAACCCGATTCCTACTTACTGCTGGCAAACAGTGGCGTGTGTGTGGAGTAAGGACATTTTCCCACTATATCGCCCTGCCCAGGAATAGACCCAGGTCCTCTCACTTGCGAGGCAAAGGCTCCAACCACTGAGGTGCAGAATCCACTGTAGATATGTGTGTGTGAAAGATATGCATTATGAGCACCCAACTCGTTTGGATGTTGATAACAATGTTGATCCTGGCATTAGTTCTTGTGCCTTTCACATCAGGAGGACGCCGCAAAATGCTTCACAGAATGTAACGTGTACTGGGTAACTGTGTTTGAAAGCTAACACGACACCCCAATGGTACGTATTGATGTCCCACAAACATTCAGTAAATAAATATTATAGGGTGGATTGTGGGACAGGACACTCGGCTAAACTCCCTTCCATTTTCGAGCAGCGCAGAGGAGATTTAAAAACACCGCGAACATTACCAACGCAGCTCGGCTGAAACACAGCTGTTGCACGTGCGAACACGAGGTGAACGCGACAGACCTTTAACCAGCAATTGTGTCTCTGTGTATTCGTATGATCCGGAGTAGTCAACTAAACACGTGTAGGTTCCATTATCTGTGCCACGCACATCTGCCAGTCTGAGAGACACATTCCCCTCCTTCAACTCCTCTATGGACAGGTGTGTTCTGTGACTGTAGGTCTCATCCTCTTCTTCCACCTGACGTCGTCCTCCTTTGTAGAAGTACACGGGGGAGTGGAACCTGGTACTGAACCACCTGATCTCCACACTCTCTGGCGACAGGGATATGGAACATTTGCAGTCCAGCACCACATTGGAACCTGCAGTGGCTGCAACTGGGTGAGTGGGGCCGCTCACAGTAAATCCATCTGTTAATAACATACAACAGACAGCGTTAGCATTCTCAGAAACACCTTGTCAATAAACAGTGGCCCAGATGTGGGATAAGGGGCAGCGTGGGTTCTCCAGCTTGGTTCCTGTGATGAGGACAGGTTGAATAAACTAGGACTATATTCTCTAGAAGACAGAGGAATTAGAAGTGATCTTACGGAAACATCTATGATTCTTAAGTGTCTTGACAGGGCAGAGAGTGTGGGACGCTTTCCTGTGGTTCGAGAATGTAAAACAAGGGGATATATTCTCAGGATCAAAGTTAAGCCGAATGGCCTCCTCCATCTCCCATTTCATATGCTATTTTGAACTGGTGGCATGTTATGAGGTTTTAAAGACTTGTCGTTCAGTTACTTTTTCTCCTGAAATT